>NW_023637615.1:1086930-1386930 GCF_015220235.1 Choloepus didactylus
TAGAATTCATTTGGTCTTTTATAGTCTTTTGGTTGTTTTCTGGTAAAATTTTAATGAAAGAAATAATGTAAATCTAATTTGATAACAGTTTGGTAAAAGAATTTGTAATAATTCCAAATTACAGAATCATAGGCCTCCAATGAGATATAAACTTAAGGAAATATTTTGTATGTTTTATCTTAACAAAGAAAAACATTTAGAATCTAGCTTTGTCAAAATTAATGCAGAAGTAGTACATTTGAAATCTTTGTAAGCACAAAATAAAATCTTCTTGATTTAGTGGAATCAATGTGTAGACATAAGGTATGATTTCAGTTTCCTGACCTGGGAAAGATTAAGGCACAACTATCTCCTCATCTGGAAAATGATTACAAAGCATGGAATAATTCAATTCTCCAACTTTGACAGTAACAAATTAATAATAGCTTGATTAAAAATTTGAATAATCACATTAAATCTTAAGTAGTACCATTGACAAAATCACAAACTTCAGCTACTTGTTCAAAATGGTAGAAATCCTTGGTTAAATTAATTTAAGGAGCAAAATATCTCCTATATGAGCAAAGATTTTTGATATGGTAAGCCACCTGACACAAGCATAACTTTAAACAGATGAATCTATTATTTGAAGAAAGTTTGTTATGTCTCTAAAATATAATTATGGTCTATTTTTCATTTGTTTTCTTAGTATTAAATGAGCTACATGATTCATGCAAATGCTACTTTATATTTCTTTCTCCATAAAAGTATTCCATGTTGCCCTGAAACAAAGTGTGCAACCTTGAACCAAAAGTGTGGGGAGAATAAGGTACATTGCTTAATTTTAGACTGACCTGAATGAACTCTCTCACTGCTTTTTTTCCAAAATACAAATATTTTACACATGCACAAAAAAATCACAGTCTTAAAATATACAGCAAGGTTTTCCTAAAAACCTAAGTCTTTAAACCATATTTAGGGCATATATTTTGATTAACCCCCAAGCTTATAAAAGATAGCTGGGTATTAATTGCATATTGCATATCTTCTCCAACATTAAGAAAAAATCAAATTATGCTTTTGGATCTAGATTGGAGATAAAGAAACTTTACCCCAAAAAAGAGTTGTAGGAAGAAAGGTACTTAATATGTGATACATGCTTTCTTCATTTTCTGTTGAGATTTACGAACCTCACTAGTAGAACATTACTCCTTGGGTTCAACTATAGATTTCCATCAAATTTCAAAAGATCCTAAGTGACATAGCAGATGTGATTTTTACTCTCATTCCAACATCTTGGGAATATGTTCCAAATTTATGGTAGACTGGGCAGACAAAATTTATAAAAGAGGATTGTAGAAACCTCAAGTTCATCATGGAATTTGGGAGAATGTGGTAAAAATGAGATGATGGAGTTAGGGTTAAAATTATAGAGTGCTTCCATATCTGGAGCCAAAGTATTGTCATTATTGTTTAAAACAAAATGAAAATGTTGAAAGTATTAAAACAGATAAAGTAAATAAAGAAGGAGTGATGCATCCCTAAATTATTTCTGTTTCAAAGGACATTAAAAAAGGAAATCATTATTTTAACAAGCATTTATTGAGCACCTACAATGGTATGGAATCTGGTAGAGTAAAGAAACTTTGTTCCTGTTTCTTGATATTAACCATGGAGTCTTATCATTAGAATGGGAATGACTATAAAGAAGGAAAATCTTAATGAAAATAGCAAAATCAGAAGGGGAATATGATTCTGGAGAGTGAAGGAAAGTCAGCAACTTTGGATATACATTTGTGTAGATAATACTGAATTTGAGTTTTCAGTAGTGTTCATTGACTTTGGAAATTTACTGTGATTAACCAGCTTATGGAAAACACTACAGCCCTTAATTAACATCAAATTTTACTGAGCCATTGCCACAATCCAATTTATGTATGTACACACTCACAAAACTGGTCCATGTTTTAATTTTTAAACATTCTTACAATGAAGACAAAGAAGTGCTAACATTTCAGGTGATGAAATCAGGAATAAGGGATTATTTATTTTATAATGAAGAATTTCATTTTCACAAAAAAAAAAACAGAAAAATTTTTTTCATCTCATCAAGGACATGATTTCCACATTGAATATTAAAATATTTCACAAAATGAAATCAAAATTCATTTTATACAAATTTATATATGTTAATAAGATAAAAAAAATTTGTTATATTTAATGTTACTTTTTGATGACCTTACCATTTATTGAAAGCCATAAATCTGGACTGGTGTTTTCAAAAAATAAACATTCCTATATAAAGAAGTGCATGTTTCTGGATACATATATATTCATGCATGGGAGTACTTATGTATCCATATTGATGACTATAACTTACATGTAAAGGATGCACAAATTATTAAGTTATTTAAGAAACCATTATCCAAATAAAAATAAATAATACTGCTAGTCTTTATTATCCCCATGCTTAGATTTAAAAAAAGTTATTTTATATAAACAAAAAATATCAGTCAAAAGTAAACTATATTCTTAAATATATATTGTTTGTGCTTGGCTAAATAAAGATTGCATTTTAAAAATTTAAATATAAGTGATGTTTCAACTTTTACAATATGGGTAAACATTTTTTAAGAATTTCATGAATTATTATTTTTGAAGTCTTAGAATTAGCACATTTCATTTTCAATCATCTTAATCTGAATGAAAACAAATGCAAGGAAATCAAGTTCCACAGTCCATTCATGCATTCAATGCATATTATTGAACAACTGATAGATGCCAGACACTGTCTAAGCACTTGGTTAGGAGTAGTGAAAATAAAACAAAGCTCTCCCACCATGAAACTTAATTTCTGAGTGAGAATGACAATAAAAAATAAAGACACTTAAGATATTTTTTCATATGCTAGAAAGTGAAAATGCTTTGTATAAAACTAAAGAAAGTAGAAAAAAAATCACAAGAGTTTGAATGGTGGCAGAGCATGTGTTTTTAAGGGTGTCTCTTGGCAGGCTGCACTGAGAAGATGATAATTCATCAAAACCAGCCCAAAGAAGAATATGGAATTCATATTTTCAGATTACAGGGATTCAACAGCCCACTTAATATTCTAAATACCATTAGTTAACTCAGATAGCTATCTGTAGAATGTGCCCACATTTGACAGTCTTTGGCTTGGTTTTGAATTATGCACTTCAGCTCTCATTTTGTTATGTGGGTATTTGTAATAAGTCTTGGTTTTACAATACTTTTTCTTCCTTTTCTATTCATCTTATTTTTTTTTTTTTCTTTTAGGTATAGGGTGGAGATTAAGGATGGGATGTGAGAATCACACTTTCAACAGTGACTTCATCCTCTTGGGACTTTTCTTCCCAAACAAGTCTGGTCTTCTTTCCCTTTATAATTGTCATTTTTATTATGACTATAACAGAAAATGCAGTTATGAGACACCTTATCCACAGGGGCATATATCTCCATACTCCTATGTATTTCTTGCTCAGCCATCTCTCTTTTATGGATATCTTACACATTACTAACATTGTTCCCAAAATGTTCACTTACATTCTGTTGGGCAGGAAAATAATTTCATTTGCTTGTGGCTTCTAGATATTTCTGTCACCCTGCTGGGTGGTTAGTGCATGCTCCTGGCAGCCATGTCTTATGACTGGTATGTAGCCATCTGTTACTCACTATTCTATCCTATTCTTATGAATGAACATGTCAGCATTCTCATGTCCAGAGTGTCCTGGCTCATTTGGATTATCAACTCCACAGTTCACACAGCTTATGTACCCCATGTCTCCTTCTGTGTTTCAAGGGCCATTGAACAATTTTTCTGTGAATTCCCAGCCATGTACAAGTTGTACTGTACAGACACATCATGCTACAAATGAAGACTTTTTGTAATTGTTATTAACTTCCTGCTCATCCCTTTCTCCATTATAACAGCTTATGTCCAAGTTCTCCCCACCATCCTCCAAATGAAATCATCAGAGGCAGGGAAAAAGTCATTTTCTACCTGTTTCTTCTACACAATTTTGGTCCTAATGTACTATGGGTCAACTATTTTCACATACATCCTACAGCAGTCAAGGCCAGGATAAGTTTTTTTGGCAACATTATATCATCCTTATACCCACACTCAACATTATCATTTATAGCTTTAGGAATAAAAATGTTTGGCAGCAATGAAAAGTATATTCTAAAATAATTTTCTGCAGAAAAACAATATGGAAAATGCTTGAAAAGTGTGCTCTCCTTAGTCAATATCTAAAGGATATCCATTATTAGTTTCCTCTGTGAAGAATATCAGAATTTTATTTATAACCTGACTGCCAAATTTTTATTCTCCAAGTGTGGAAATAAGAGGATATTTTAGAAAACACTGATTTGCTATACTTAAGAATTCTATGCATATAAAATGCATGTGCACTTATATGTAAATATGTACTATGTTTGTGGTAAATCAAGTTACTGAATCTTTGCCAGTAACAATATACAATAATTAAAAATAATATTTTGCTATACATGTTTATCCAAATAATGTCTATATTTAACAATATCTCCTTGTAACTCAACATATATTATCTTTAAGAAGAAAATAAATAACTCTATTAAGAAATTACTTAAATAATTTTATTAAAAGTGAAAACTTGAAATGTATTGAGGTAAATATTCATGTTAATTTTATTATATCAGGATTACTGTTTTATATTAAATAAATATCATAATATACACAATACAAAATATGAATATATTACATTAAACTTAAAGCTTTGAAAAGCAATTACTTTGTCATTCCAAATTTGAAATTGTAAAACAACATGGATATTAAATGATAAAGTTTGTATAAATTTGCCATCATAATGTAATGTAGATGCTCATGAAATATGGCATGAAACTTTTACAAAAATCAATCAAACAGTATATGTTAAGAAGGTTTTCTAGACTGTTTAAAGGAAAACTGTACTTTGAAGTGTTGAAATAGATAACCAATAATTTCTATATATTAGTCTATTGCACGAAGATTGTGCTTTTCTTACTCCCATTTCATAATGATCTTCTAGTCTTGGTAAACTAAGTACAGAATACAGATTATTTTCTACCATAGAGTATACCAAGATGCTACTAGGGGAAGTCAATATTGACTGGAGATGCTTATTTTAGCATTAGATGCTTCAAACTGCTTATTTTAAAGCCTGACTTTAAAACTTCCTTTAATACTTGGTATGGTCACAGCACTATCATGAAACCAGGGGAAGTAAAATGCTACATGTCAATACTTCACAACTGTCAGCAATGCAACATCATTCTCTAGTTAAAAAAATCTGAGGAAACATGGAAACTTAGAAGTAAGAATGCTTAGACATAAATTTGCAGGATAATGTACAAAAAAACAGAAACCACTACATGATCAGACTAAAGGCTTTTTCTTCCTATGGGGACAAAGCAATATTAACATTGTCTTAATTGGGATGAAAGCAGGGCATAAGACTATGTTCCAATCAAGATGGATCTTGGAGGTGTAAGAAATGAATGGAAGGAAGTGGAGGTAGAAAATGAGTTATTTTATGCATAAGTCATGAATCCAATGTCTTACACATATACTTAATCAATAAATCTAAAAAATGCAGTCCGCAATCTGAAGCAGTGTATTTGTGGAGCTAAGAATTCAGGCATGTTATGTTGCAGTGGAGATTTAGGCTGTCCACTGAGCAGCCCATTATGGCACTTGGTAGCTGCACATATTCTTTAAGCTTCTATGATATATCACCTTAGGAAAAAAAAATGACTTTCTTTTTTGAGAGGTCAATTCAAATAATAACAGGGCCAGGCCATCTAAACCAATGGAACACATTCCAATTTTTGTTTCCTCTGTATGCCCCAATTTATACTTCTAACATCAGGTTATTCAATATATGAAGCTGTGAAATCATAGTCATTGAAATTATATATTGATTCAAGTAAGCATTTTGAAAATGGTGAATTTAGTTAGGCTTATTTTATATAGTAACTGCCACCTGCAGATTTTTCTTACATATGTGTATTTTTCTTTGTAAAATACTTTGTGGTAAAATGAAATTCAATAAGAGGATATTACATATTATACATAAAAATAAGTTTGTCAAAGTGTGAAAAAGGTTTTGATTACTTTCAGTGTGAAAATAAGTAAAATAAAAAGAAATTCAGTCATCACTAGCAATGCAATTATGGTCATCACTGTGATGGGAAATTTGTGGTAAGATAATATACTTTTAAAACAGTAAACTTTAAAATGTAACTCACTCTTATTTCTGTTCCTTTGTTGACTTAAAAATCTCTAAGATGTGTGAAATAAATCCTTATTGTTATATGACACAGATTTCATGGTTATCTTTTTTTATTTCAGTGATGTTCAGTTTTTTTCTATATTCATTTTATTGAGATATATACACATACCATGCAGCCATGCAAAACAAATCATACATTTGATTGTTCACAGTACCATTAGATAGTTGTACATTCATCACCAAAATCAGTCCCTGACACCATCATTACCACACACCAAAATAACAAGAATAATAATTAAAGTGAAAAGGAGCAACTAAAGTAAAATAGAACACTGGGTGCCTTTGTCTGTTTGTTTCCTTCCCCCATTTTTCTACTCATCCATCCATAAACTAGACAAAGGGGAGTGTGGTCCTTATGGCTTTCCCAATCCCATTGTCACCCCTCATAAGCTACATTTTTATACAATCATCTACAAGATTCATGGGTTCTGGTTTGTAGTTTGATAGTTTCAGGTATCTATCACCAGCTACCACAATTCATGAGAACCTAAAAAGGGTTGTCTATATTGTGCATAAGAGTGCCCACCAGAGTGACCTCTCGGCTCCTTTTGGAATCTCTCTGCCACAGAAACTTATTTCATTTCCTTTCATTTCCCCCTATTGGTCAAAAAGATGTCCTCCATCCTATGATGCCGGGTCTACATTCCTTCCCAGGAGTCATAATCCACACTGCCAGGGAGATTCACTCCCCTGGGTGTCTGATACCACAAAGGGGAGAGGGCAGTGATCTCACCTTTCAAGTTTGCTTAGCTAGAGAGACGGGGCCACATCTGAGGAACAAAGAGGCATTTGGGAGGAGGCTGTTAGGCACAATTATAGGGAAGCCTAGCCTCTCCTTTGCAGCAACAGTCTTCACAAGGGCAAGTCCTGTGGTAGAGGGCTCAACCCATCAAACCACCAGTCCCCTATATCCGTGAGCACACTAGCAACCGTCAAGTTGGGGCAGGCCAATACCCCTGCATTCTCCACCAGCTCCTCAAGGGGGTTGTGCATATTTTTTTCCTTGTTTTTTTTAAACTTTTTTAAAATCAACTGTATAAAAAATTTAAAAAAATTGAAAAAACATACAATAAAAGAACATTTCAAAGAGATCATAGCAAGAGAGTAAGAAAAAGACAACTAACCTAAGATAACTACTTTACTTCCAACATTTTCCTACTCTACCCCAAGAAAGTAACCTAATATAGCAACATTTCTGTGAACTTGTTCCTACTGTACCCACCAGAAATTAACAGACCATAGTCATTCCTGGGCATTCCCAGAACATTAAATTTACCCACGATAGCTTATTTGTTCTTATTGGATTATCATTCCCCCTGCCTTAATTGCTCTCTATTGCTAGTTCCCCTACATTCTACATTATAAACCATTTGTTTTACATTTTTCAAAGTTCACATTAGTGGTAGCATATAATAGTTCTCTTTTTGTGCCTGGCTTATTTTGCTCAGTATTATGTCTTCAAGGTTCATCCATGTTGTCATATGTTTCACATCATTCCTTCTTACTGCTGCGTAGTATTACATTGTGTGTATATAGCACATTTTATTTATCCACTCATCTGTTGAAGGACATTTGGGTTGTTTCCATCTCTTGGCAATTGTGAATAATGCTGCTATGAGCATTGGCATGCAGATATCTGTTCATGTCACTGCTTTCAGATCTTCTGGGTGTATACCAAGAAGTGCAATCACTGGATCAAAGGTTAACTCTATATCTAGTTTTCTAAGGAACTGCCAGACTGACTTCCAGAGTGGCTGAACCATTATACAGTCCCACCAGCAATGAATAAGAGTTCCAATTTCTCCACATCCCCTCCAGCACTTGTAGTATCCTGTTTGTTTAATGGCAACCATTCTAATCGGTGTGAGATGGTATCTCATTGTGGTCTTAATTTGCATCTGTCTAACAGCTAGTGAAGCTGAACATATTTTCATGTCTTTCTTGGCCATTTGTATTTCCTCTTCAGAGAAGTGTGTTTTCATATCTTTTGCCCATTTTATAATTGAGCTGTCTGTACTATTGTCATTGAGTTGTAGGATTTCTTTATCTTTGCAAGATATCAGTCTTTTGTCAGATACATGGTTTCCAAAATTTTTTTCCCACTGAGTTGGCTGCCTCTTTAACTTTTTGACAAATTCCTTTCAGGTATTTTGAGGTCCTATGAAACTTCTAAGCTTGAGGATTTCCCATTTATCTATTTTTTCTTTTGTTGCTTGTGCTTTGGGTGTAAAGTCTAGGAAGTGGCCACCTCATACAAGGTCTTGAAGATGTTTCCTATATTATCTTCTAGGATTTTTATGGTACTTTCTTTATATTGATATTATTGATCCATTTTGAGTTAGTTTTTGTGTAGGGTGTGAGGTAGGGGTCCTCTTTCACTCTTTTCAATATGGATATCCAACTCTCCAGCCCCATTACGACCCAGTTCAGTGACTTTGGGGGCCTTATCAAAGATCAGTCAGCCATAGATCTCAGGGTCTATCTCTGAATTCCCAATTTCATTCCATTGATTAATATTTCTATCTTTGTGCCAGTACCATGCTGCTTTGACAACTGTGGCTTTATAATAAACTTCAAAGTCAGGGAGTGTAAGTCCTCCCACTTTGTTTTTCTTATTTAGAGTGTCTTTAGCAATTTGAGGCATCCCTGCTTTCCAAATAAATTTGATTACTAGTTTTTCCAAGTCTGCAAAGTAGGTTGTTGGAATTTTGATTGGGATTGCATTGAATCTGTATATGAGTTTGGGTAGAATTGATATCTTAATGACATTTAGCCTTCCTATCCATGAACATGGAATAGTTTTCCATCTTTTGGGGTCCCCTTCTATTTCTTTTAGTAGAGTTATGTAGTTTTCTTTGTATAGGTCTTATACATCTTTGGTTAAGTTTATTCCTAGGTACTTGATTTTTTTAGTTGCTATTGAAAATGGTATATTTTTCTTGAGTGTCTCTTCAGTTTGTTCATTTCTAGCATACAGAAACATTACTGACCTATGTGCATTAATCTTGTATCCTGCTACTTTGCTAAATATGTCTATTAGCTCTAGTAGCTGTATCATCAATTTCTCAAAGTTTTCCAGACATAGGTCATATCATCTGCAAACAATGACAGTTTTAATTCTTCCTTTCCAATTTGGATGCCTTTTATTTCTTTGTCTTGCCAGATTGCCCTGGCTAGCACTTTCAGCACAATGTTGAATAACAGTGGTGACAGCGGGCATCCTTATCTTGTTCCTGATCTTAGAGGGAAGGCTTTCAGTCTCTCACCATTGAGTACTATGCTGGCTGTGGGTTTTTCACATATGCTCTTTATCATATTGAGGAAGTTTCCTTCAATTCCTACCTTTTGAAGTGTTTTTATCAAAAAGGGATTTTGAATTTTGTCAAATCCTTTTTCATCATCTATTGAGATGATCATTTGATTTTTCCCTTTTGATTTCTAAATGTGTTGTAATACATTGATTGATTTTCTTATGTTGAACCATCCTTGCATGCCTGGAATCAACCCCACTTGTTCATGGTGTATGATTTTTTAATGTGTCTCTGGATTTGATTTGCAATTATTTTGTTGAGGATTTTTGCGTCTATATTCATTATGGAGATTGGCTGGTAGTTTCCCTTTCCATAGCATCTTTGGCTGGTTTTGGCATTAGATTGATGTTAGCTTCATAAACTGAGTTAGGTAGTGTTCCATTTTCTTTGATGTTTTGAAAGAGTTTAAGTAAGATTGGTGTCAGTTCTTTTTGGAAAGTTTGGTAGAATTCCCCTGTGAAGCCATCTGGCCCTGAACATTTATTTGTGGGAAGCTTTTTGATGATTGATTGGATCTCTTAGCTTGTGATTGGTTGGTTGTGGTCTTCTGTTTCTTCTCTGGTCAGTCTAGTTTGTTCATATGTTTCCAGGAAATTGTCCATTTCCTCTATGTTATCCAGTTTGTTGCCATACAGTTGCTCATAGTGTCCTCTTATAATTTTTTTAATTTCTTCAGGATCTGCAGTTACGTCACCTTTTTCATTCATTATTTTGTTGATATGGGTCTTCTCTCTTTTTGATTTTGTCAGTCTAGCTAGGGGCTTGTCAATCTTGTTGATCTTCTCAAAGAACCAACTTTTGGTGTTATTTATCCTCTCTATTTTTTGTTTGTTCTTTATGTCATTTATTTCTGCTTTAATCCTTGTTATTTCTTTTCTTCTACTTGGTTTAGGATTGGTTTGCTGTTCATTTTCTAGCTTCTTCAGTTGATCCATTTGTTCTTTGATTTTGGTTCTTTCTTCTTTTTTAATATATACATTTAGTGCTATAAATTTCCCCTTCAGTACTGCTTTTGCTGCATCCCATAGGTTTTGGTATGTTGTGTTCTCATTTTGATCATCTGTATATATTTAGCAATTTCTCTTGCTATTTCTTCTTTCACCAACTGATTGTTTAGGAGCATGTTGTTTTACCTCCAGGTATTTGTGAATTTTCTAAGTCTCTGATGGTTATTCACTTCTAATTGTATTCCATTGTGGTCAGAGAATGTGCTTTGAATAATTTCAATTTTTTAAATTTATTCAGTCTTGTTTTATGTGCCAGCATATGATCTATTCTGGAGAAAGTTCCATGAGCACTAGAAAAGTATGTTTACCCTGGTGATTTTGGTTGTAATGTTCTATATATGTCTGTTAAATCTAATTCATTTATCAGATTGTTTAGGTTTTCAATTTCCTTATTGGTCTTCTGTCTGGTTGATCTATCTATAGGAGAAAGTGATGTGTTGAAGTCTCCCACAATTACTGTGGAAACATCAATTGCTTCCTTTAGTTTTGCCAGTGTTTCTCTCATGTATTTTGTGGCACCTTGATTGGGTGCATAAACATTTATGATTGTTATTTCTTCTTGTTGAATTGCCCCTTTTATTAGTATGTAGTGGCCTTCTTTGTCTCTCATAACATCCTTGCATTTAAAATCTATTTTATCTGAGATTAATATTGCTACTCCTGCTTCCTTTTGGTTGTAGCTTATGTGATATACTTTTTTCCATCCTTTCACTTTCAATTTCTTTGTGTCCCTGTGTCTAAGATGAGTCTCTTGTATACAACATATTGATGGTTCATTTTTTTATCCGTTCTGTGAATCTATATCTTTTAATTGGGGAGTTTAATCCATTTAGATTCAATTTTGTAACCATGAAGGCCTTTCTTGAATCAGCCATCTTATCCTTTTGTTTATGTTTGTCATATGTATTTTCCATCTCTCTATTAATATCCTTTAATGTACCTATATTGAATCTCTTTAGTACTGAACCTTTCTCCAGGTCTCTCTCTCCTTTCTTTATTTCTCTGTCTGTAGGGCTCCTTTTAGTATCTCCAGTAGGGCAGGTCTCTTGTTAGCAAATTCTCTCATCATTTTTTTATGTGAAAAATATAAGCTCTCCCTCAAATTTGTAGGAGAGATTTCCTGGATAAAGTATTCATGGTTGAAAGATTTTCTGGCTCAGAATTTTAAATATGTCATGCCACTGCCTTCATGTCTCCATTATGGCTGCTGAGTACTCACTACTTAGTCTTATGCTGTTTCCTTTGTATGTTTTGAATTGCTTTTCTTTGTTGCTTTCAGAACTTGCTCCTCTTCAGTATTTGACAGTCTGATCAGAATATGTCTTGTAGTGGGTTTATTTGGATTTATTCTCTATGGAGTTTGCTGGGCATTTATGATTTGTGTATTTATGGTGTTTAGAAGATTTGAGAAGTTTTCCCCAAAAATTTCTTTGAATACTCTTCCTAGACCTGTACCCTTCTCTTCCCATTCTGGAACACCAGTGAGTCTAATGTTTGGGCATTTTATATTATCTATCATATCCCTAGGTCCATTTTTATTTTTTCAATTTTTTCCCCATTCTTTCTTTTTTCTTTCATTTTCCATTCTGTCATCTTCCAGGTCACAGATTTCTTGTTCAGCTTCCTCTAGTCTTGTACTTTGAGTATCCAGAATCTTTTTAAGTTGGTCAACATTTTCTTTAATTTCCATAACATCATATATTTTTTTATTTACTCTTGCAATGTCTTCTTTATTCTCTTCTAGGGTCTTCTCAATGCTCTTTATATCCTGTGCCATGCTCTTCTTCATGTCCTTTGTATCCTGTGCCATGGTCTCATCATTCATCTTTAGTTCTTTGATTAATTGCTCCCGGTACTGTGTCTCCTCTGATCTTTTGATTTGGGTGCTTGGGCTTGGGTTATTTGCATCATCTCGTTTTCTCATATGCTTTAAAATTTTCTGTTGTTTTTGGCTTTTTTGCATTTGCATAACTTGATAGGATTCTTTTAGGATTTATAAATGGATTGAAATCCTTACCTCTAATTTCTCAGATCTATGGCTTCATGGAGTACACTTTAACTAACCAGCAGGTGGCATCCATGAGCCACCTGTTCCCCTCAAGCCAGTTCTCTCCCAATTTGTTTTTGTGGTGACTGGTGGAGTGAGCCTTGTGGGGTCCAATTGGTGTACCAAGCTTGCGTGTGTAGTTGTTGCCCACCCTGTATATGGGGCATGTGTCTGGGCATTCAGAGAGGGGGGATGGCTCTAATAATTAAATCTACCTGGTGTACCTGGAGTTTTAAAACTGCTGCAATAGTCTAATTCTTCAGTTCAGTCCTGCCACAGTTTGTCTCTGCTGCTGAGTTTTATTTTTAATTAGACAAGTTGTGGGTTTACTGAATAATCATGCATGAGATACAAGATTCCCTTATATCACCTTATTATTTCCATGTTGCATCAGGGTGAAAGATTTGTTACCATTGATGAAAGCATATTTTTATAATTTTATAATTATACTCTAGTCCATGGTTTAACTTATAGTTCACTCTTTGTGTAGTTTCATGAACTAAAAAATAACTATTGTGGTTACCTTTTATGCTTCATTATGCAGTAAAATCTGACTAATACAGAGACATTATAAAGAACCCATACACAGACATAGCCAAATATGAAACATTCCATTCCTCCTGGAGACAAGTGGGAATATTTTATGCAATGCACACCTAGCAGTGGTTTATTTCCCATTTTTTTTCATGTCAGGCTTCACTGTGAGACATTTCCTGGCATATGGAGTATGAGTGAAATGAAGGATTCCATATCTAAACATAAGCATTTAAAAGAGATGACCTAGGTACCCCAACCTTCTTATCTCTTTGTCACAGTAGTGGTGTGGTCAACACAGGGATAGCTCATCAATGAGGAAACAGGTTGAAGGGGCAAGAGAGCATGATTACTCTTAAATCATATCCAGTAGGTAACATAAATAAGAAATATCCCAACATTTTAAACCCCAAGATTTTAGTGATTGTAAACCAACTAATATAGAACACAATCTTAGTTCCAGGGCTGTGAATTGCCTTTTCACCAAAAACACCAATCCAATTATTCATGATGATTTTAGGACTGGGAATATAACAAGATGATGTAAAGTTTGTTCAGGTAATTACTTATTTGAGGGGAATTGGGTCTGATAAATATCTTTCACATTATTCTGACAACTGCTGGAGTAGTTTCTTGTGGACATTGTGGCTTGAGATATGAAGACTGCCGCTACTGTTTTCATTTTTTTTTCTGGCTAAGTAATCTACACTTAGACTGTAACATAAATTTTCTGAAACAGAGAAGAAATACAGGAAAACATTTATATCATTAATCCACCTAGGAAAACCATGCCTGTAAAACATCATCTGTCTGGAATTCCTAATAATAATCTGTAATTGTTACAAGTATTTGAATTTAGCAGTGCTGCTCCTAATATAGATCTATTACAATCCATATGCATTCAATGTAATTAACATAGGAAACTGAATGAAAAGTAGACTTTTTCTGCAAGGAACAACTCTAGAGCAATGAGATAACAATGGTGTTTTATAAAAATTATACATATTTATTTTGACATATTATCACTCATCTATTTCTTATTTATATTCAGTTTTTAAGTGGAGGTAAAGGATCATTTTTAAATTACCGTATGGCTACACACACACACACACACACACACACACACACACACACATCCTTTTTAACCATTTGCAAGTGTATAATTCAATGCATTGAACATTTTTACTATGTTGTGCCACAATAACCACCTTTACTGCAAATCAAAGTACAGCAGCTATTAAGCAATATTTCCTAAAGCACCCTTCTCTGACCCTTGATAACCTCCAACATATTTTAATTTCAATGAATTTTGCTTATTTTAGACTGTTTATATAACTGGAATTATGCAACCTTTGTAATTTTGTGTCTGACTTATTTCACTAAGTGCAATATTTTCAAGGTTCATCTATGTTGCAGCATGTATCAAAATTCCATTATTTTTATGCCTGACAAATATTCCATTGTATGGATGACTTCTGGGGAAATGGCAGAAAAAATAGAATTTGATCATCATCAAAATTGGAAACTTTTGTGCAATAAAGGACATTACTAAGGTGATGGTACTGACTTCAGGGGAAAATGGCAGAGTAGGGAGCTGCAGGACACACATGTCCTCCAAAAGCAGCTAGTGGACAGGGAGAAATTCTCTGAAACAATGGTAATTCTGTGGCTCTTCTTGCCAGGAGAGCTCTCAAAAGCATCCAGGAAAGAGTGGAATTGAGAGATTGAGAAGTTGGGACAAAGAAACTGTAAGCCAATCACACAATCATGGCAAGCAGCCTAGGTACAGCCTGTTGCTGGTTGCAGTGGATGAAGAGGGATGTGGGGTCCTACGTCCCTAGGAATAGGAGGCTCTACTAGTTAGGGTTCTCTCAGGAAACAGAATCAACAAAAGATATCCAAATAAAAAATTTTATGAAAGTGTCTCCCACAACTGTGGGGATGCATGAGTCCAAATTCCATCGGCAACAAACTGGCACCTCTAATGAAGGTGTTTGATGAACTCCTCAGGCAGTAACTGGCAACTCTGATGAGCATGTTTGATGAACCCCTCAGGAAACATTTCTCTGGCTAGCCAAAGAAGAGATGGTATTCTATGTGTCTTGCTTGAAAGTCTTCAACTGATTGGATTAAATCCAGCTGACTGAATACTCATTGTGGAAGATATACCATTCATTGATGTAACCAGTCATAGCTGCAGCTAACTGATAATTTAATAAACCTGCCTCCTGGTTTATTGACCAGGCACAAATGCCCTTTCAGAAATGGTTAGACAAGGGCTTGCTTGACTTGGCACCTGGGCACCATCACATGGCCAAGTTGACACATGAACCTAACCACCACAGTCCACTCCTTGTCAAATTGCCGGTTATGCACATCACCATAAACCATAACTTATCTCTATGTAGAGAACAATAACAGACATATATTTCATCTAACAATACTCCACTGTCCTGCATACAACTGGGAATGCACTAAATATCTCCAGAATAGGGTGCAAGATTTTGGGTGATCTTAACTCTTATAATTGATTTCCTTTAACTTAAATACTGTGAAATGAACAATATAGTTTATGTCATATGATAAGGGGACAAGATAAAGAAGAAAACAAAGACATTTACTTTACAGAAAAATACAAACATGTTCATCACAAAACAAAGAGGAAATATTCATGCCATCATAGTCCCCATTTCTGTAACTGGTCATGTGGTCATAGTTCATATTTATCACTACCTTCTTCCACTACCCATTCCATGTTCCCTACACCTTCAGCAAGCATTTCAGCTCTGCATGGTTCTTTGCATTGTGGGGTGACCCAAACCTTCATCCATGAAGTTTCTTGGCCATTGGTAGTCCTGTCTGGATTGGGTTGGTGAAGTTTTCCATTGACTCTAATCACATAGCATAGTAGTACCAAGAGATGCCCTAGGAGATATCATGTATCCCAGGAAAATTCCTCTTTATCTCCATTATGTAGTTGCTGTGCTATTTCAATTGATAGTCAGGATTAATCACTCCATCAGTACAGTAATCCCCTTCCTTGACTGTGGATTCAGAAGAATAAGAATTCCAAAATGGCCAGATTGCAATCTAACTTCCTGTTCAAAGGAACTATTGTGTTTCTTTCTGTAAGCACTACTCCTTTTGGAACCAAGACTTGTAGACCAGAAGAAATTAAGGCTGCAGGTGTAGGGAGCAAAAATTATCCTAGTGGATCACTAGAAGTGATAGTAAGTGGTGGAACTCCTGTTTCCACACCTTGATTCCTGGATCAATGAATCCTGGCTATGGGGGAAAGAGTACCATAGAGTGGATTCAGAGCATACACAGCCTCCTGGAGAACAGTGCCCAAGCCCTGCAAGGTATTTCCACCTAGTTTGCACTGTAATTGAGTCCTCAACAAGCCATTCCATGATTCTATAAGCTCAGCTGCCTCCAGATGATGGGGAACATGGTAAGACAAGAGACTCCCATGAGCATGTGCATATTTCCTCACTTCAATTACTGTGAAGTGAGTTCCTTGGTCAGAAGAAATGCTGTGTGGAATACCATGACTGTGGATAAGGCATTCTGTAAGTCCATGGGTGGTAGTTTTAGCAGAATCATTTCATCCAGGGAAGGCAAATCCATATCCAGAATGTGTATCTATACCAGAAAGAACAAATCACTGCCCCTTTCATGAGAGAAGTGGTCCAAAGTAATCAGTGTGCCACCAGATAGTGGGCTGATCATTTTGGGGAATGGTACCGTACCAGGGACTGAGTGTGGGCCTCTGCTGCTGGCAGATTGGGCAATCAGCAGTGGCAGTGGCCGGGTCAGCTTGGTGAGTAGAAGTCCATGTTGCTGATGCCATGCATAACCTCCATCCCTACAACCATGACCACTTTTTCCATGAGCCCATTTTGCAATCTCAGAAGTGGATGGAGAAAGAGGCTCATTGGCCCCGAACAAATGGGCCAACTTACGTGCTTGATTATTAAAATATTTTTCATCTGAAGTCACCCTCTGGTGATCATTCATATGGAAAACAAATGTCTTCATGTTTTGTTGCCCCCCCCCCGCAGAAAGGTCTATTCACATACCTCTTCCCCAGACTACATTGAAACCAATTTTTCAATCATTTTCCAAGTCCCCAACCATCCAGCCAAATGATTAGCAGCAGCTCATGAATCAGTACACAAATGCAACTATGGCCACTTCTCCTTCCAAGGAAAGTGAAAAATGAGGTGCACTGCTCTAAGTTCCACCCAATGGGAGGATTTCCCCTTATGTTCAGTGACATTCCAGATAGGGGCTGCAGTGCTGCATGTGTCTACTTTTGGATGATCCCAGCATGTCATGTAGAACCATCTTTAAATCAGGCTCAAGTATTCTCTTCCTCAGTCAACAGATTGTAAGGGATGGTATTTGGGAAAAAACATAATCAAAGCAAACTGGAGTCTATGGTCAACAGTAACATTGTAATATATCTCCATTAAATGTAACAAAGGCAATATGCCAATGCTAAATGTATATGAGAGGGGGATATAGGGGAGGAATATGGGATTCTTGGTAGCGGTGTTATTGCTGTCCTTACTAGTATATTGTATTGTATGACATGTTATTTTTCTTTTTATCATTTTTTTCTTATTGCTAAAAAAAAAAAACAACAATTTTTCTTGTAGTAATCAGTATGTTCAAGTGCTGATTGTGGTGATAAATGTACAACTTTATGATGATACCATGAACAACTGATTGTACACCGTGGATAAATGTATGGTATGTGAATATAACTCTATAAAATTGTAGGAAAATATATATATATAGGAGTATATATATAAAGGAGTAAAAGTGTTGGAGAAAACATGGTGAGAGGGATGATGCCTCACCAATATGGACTAACTACAATGTGTAAACTCAGAATTGAATTTTAGAACATAGCCTAACATGGACATAATAATTGTAATAGTCCCTAGATTGTAAGCTCTTAAAGCAGTTAACTCTATCCCTGAATAACTGCCTATCCCTGAATTGTATGCCTATCCCTGAATTGTAATGCCTATCTCTGAATTGTATGCCTATCCCTGAATTGTAATGCCTATCTCTAAACTTCGAGATGCTGATCCCATAGCGTATAACCTGATTGGTCTCTGGAACAATGCATGTCTCTGAGACACCTGAAACTCAGAGCTAGAGCTCGGCACATATGAATGGCAGTATTAGTGCATACAGACACTGTCAAAAAAAAAAAAAAATAAAAAAGCTGAAAAAGAGCCCAGACTTCAATTAGTGATATGAATGAAGCAGGTCTGGTTAAGACCAGGGCAAGCCAGGCCAAAGGGTAAAGGTTGAAACTGATTGTGTTTTAAAACTTCAACTTCCATATGAGACCAAGGGAATAGATATCTAGTTGGTACAGGATCTAAATTTTCTAAATGGTACAACTCTACAGTCGATTTGTTCAAACACCACAATTGCATGGAACTTTTAATAGGAAGTGAGATACGGCAAGTTAGTATAGGCTGGAGTGAAATAGTGACACATCCCAGAGTAATTTGGGCAGATAATAAAAAATATATTTACAGCCTCCCCCTCCCCAGCCCCGAGGATCTGGGGGAAGGTGTGGATGTGTTGGACATCCTCACCTGGATGGGTGTTGATGTTGTCACAAACATTGGGACTGGCGGTTTGATGTGCTGAGCCCTCGAGCATGGGACTTGCCCTTATGAAGCTCATTATCACAAAGGAGAGTCTAAACTTGCATGTAATGGTGCCTAAGAGTCTCCCCCTGAATACTTCTTTGTTGCTCAGATGTGGCCCTCTCTCCCTCTAACTGAGCCATCTCGACAGGTGAATTAGCTGCCCTCCCCCCTATGTGGGACCCGACTCCCAGGGGTGTAAATCTCCCTGGCAATGCAGAATATGACTGCCAGGGATGACTGTGGATCCGGCATTGTGGGACTGAGAGTATCTTCTGGACCAAAAGGGGGATGTAAAAGGAGACAAAATAGTTTCAGTGGCTGAGAGATTTCAAATGGGGTCGAGAGGTCACTCTGGTGAACATTCTTATGCACTATATAGATAACACATCTCAGGTTTTAATGTATTGGAATAGCTAGAAGTAAATACCTGAAACTACCAAACTCCAACCCAGCAGTCTGGACTCCTGAAGACAATTATATAATAATGTAGATTACAAGGGGTGACAGTGTGATTGTGAAGACCTTGTGGATCACACCCCCTGTATCTAGTGTATGGATGAGCAGAAAAATGGGGATAAAAACTAAAGGACAAATGGGATGAGATGGGGGATGATTTTGGTGTTCTTTTTTCACTTTTATTTTTTATTCTTGTTCTGGTTCTTTCTGATGTAAGGAAAATGTTCAGAGATAGATTGTGGTGATGAACGCATAACTACGTTATCATACTGTGGACAGTGGATTGTATACCATGGATGATTGTATGGTGTGTCAACGTATTTCAATAAAACTGAATTTAATTAAAAAAAATACAGCCATAAAAAAAAAGGAACTCCCAAAGATGCCAAACTTGTGGGCTGTGAAACAGAAGGTAATGTGGGAGAATTGGGGCCCATGGGCATTTGGGTCACTTCCTCTTATAACTTACTTGTACCTACTGGATCTTCTTGAACTCTATCTCACGTGAACAATTTCCATTTTATGATGGTGTGCTGCTGTGGATTCTCAACTTTATGGCTTGGTGGGTAAGAAAACACCCAACACATGATACATAAATCAGGTCTCATGGTAACTTGGTTGTCCATGGTTAAGTGGTCTGTCTCTACTAAGGCCCAATAGCAGGCCAAAAGTTGTCTATCAAATGAGGAATATTTATCTGCAGAAGACAGTAACTTTACTCCAAAATCCTAACGGCCTCTGTTGTGATTCTCCAATAGGAGCCTGTCAAAGTCTCCAAACAGCATCTCTATTTGCAACTGACACTTTGCCTCATCCAGCATCATTGGATCAGCTGGATCATATTGTTCAAGTGGCAGAGCAGTTTGCTTAGCAAACTGGACCTGTTGCAGAGCTTCTTCTTGTTCAGGTGCCCACTCAAAACTAGAAGCTTTTCTGGTCACTCCATCAATGGGCAAGAGTAGCACACCCAAATGAGGAATATTTTGTATCCCAAATCCAAAGAGGCCAATTAGGCATTGTGCTTCTTTTTCTGGTCCAGAGTGTGCAAGATGCAACAGCTTATCCTTCACCTTAGAAGGGATATCTTGACATACCCCACACCACTGGACACCCAGAAATTTTACTGTGGTGGAGTGACCCTGTATTTTTGGTGGCTTTTTCTCCCATCATCTGACAAACAAACACCTTACCAACAATTCTAGAGAAGTTGCTACTCCTTGCTCACTAGGTTCAATCAACATATCATCAATAAAATGGAACCGTGTGATGTCTTGTGGAAGGCAGAAATGATCAATGTCCCTGCAGACAATATTTTGACATAGGGCTGGAGAGTTCATATACCCCTGAAGTAACACAGTGACTGTATACTGCTGGCCTTGTGGTTCTAACTGCTACTGAGAAAAAAGCATTTTCCAGATCAATAGCTGCATACCAAGTACTATGGGATATGTTGATTTACTCAAGCAATGATATCACATCTGGAACAGCAGCTCCATTTGGAATCACCACCTGGTTAAGCTTATGATAATCCACTGTCATCCTCCAAGACTCATCTGTTTTCTGCATAGGCCTAATAGGAGAGTTGAATGGGGATGTGGTGGGAGTCACCACTCCTGAATATTTCACATCATTAAGAGTGGAATTAATCTCTGCAGTCCCTCCAGGAATCTGGTATTGCTTCTGTTTTACTATTTTGCTATGCAGGAGTAGTTCTAATGGGTTCCACTTGGCCTTTCCCACCATAATAGCCCTCACTCCCTGAGTCAGTGTACCATGGTGAATATTCTGCCAGTTGCTGAGTATGTCTATTACAACTATACATTCTGGAAGTGGAGAAATATCCACAGAATTTGTCTGGGGACACTGGACACACTGTGAGATGGACCTGAGTAAAACTCCATCAATCAACTGACCTCTATATGCCATAGCTTTGGTGGACCAGAGTGATCCTATGGGTCTCCTGGAATTAATGTCACTTCTGAACCAATGTCTAACAATCCCCAAAATATCTGATCATTTCATTTTCCCCAATGCACAGTTACCCTGGTAAAAGGCCATGGGTCCCCTTGGAGAAGGCACAGAGGAATATTAGCAGTATAAATTTTTGGCAGTGCAACAGGTTCCTTCCCCAAGGGTACCCTGCCTTCTCCTCATTCAGGGGGCTCTGGATCTGTAAATTTCTCAAGTCTGGGAACTAATTAAGGGGCCATGACTGTCTGTTTTTGTAATTCAAGGTAGACCTTTGTTCACTTGACTTAGAATACTTCTGTTATACAGCTCAAACAAGAATTTTGTAGACTGCCTATCTAGTTTACTACTTACTAATCCATGATTTATTAGCTAATGCCATAAGTTTCTGTGAGTCAGATTATTTTGGATGCTGCCTTGAGCCTGTTTTCCAATATGGTAGCCATGTCCACCTTGTCTTTGGTGATTAAATGCTGCCACATGGCTTCTGCCAACTTGGAACCCATTATCCCCATTGTGTTTAAGGATTCCAGCTCAGTGACAGCAGTTCCCAGAGTAATATCTGACTTCTATAGAAGAGCAACTATGGAGCTCTTCAGAGATGATGGAGCTAGTCTCACAAATTTATTCCCCACTGTTCTGGTAAAAGCTGAGTCTTCTGGAAACTCTAAGGCTGTATGAGCAAGTCTTCAATGATAAATCAACTCTAATATTCCAGTCTCTCTAAGCCTTTGAATCCCCTCCTCTACATTATACCATGATAGTTCTGTCATTTTGACCTCAGATAATGTTGGCCACCTTTTGATCCACATTTCAGCCAAACACACAAATGGTTAATGCCCTTTCTAACCCCTCAAGCAAAAACACTGAATGCAGAATCTCTGCCTATTTGGGCCCATATCAATAAATTCAGCCTGACCCAACTTTATGTTCCTTCCACCATTATCCCACAACCTTAATATCAATTTCCATGCATATGGCCCTGATTTCTGTCTATATAAATTGGAAAACTCATACTGTTCTTTTGGAATATAGCATGCATCCTCATGGGCCACACTTTGTATCTCACCCTTCATGGCCGGTTGGGATTTTACTCTAGTTATAGTTCTTGAAGCAAAGACTGGTGGTGAGGGTGGGTCATGAAAAGAATTAGAAGTACCCCTCAAGCCATGTATATCAGGACATTCCGTGGCAATTTCATTTCATGAAACAAGATTTATGTCTCCAGAGTAGTGAGAGCTACTTCTTGAGGAGAGGTGATTACCAGTTCAGCAAGCACTGAAGAGTTAATCTCTTTAGGTAGAGATTTGATGGCAGGATCCTCACAGCATACTGGAGTTTGGGAAGCTGTTTCCTCAAAGCAGGCTGGAGGTTGGGTAGCTGTCTTCTCACAGCAGACTGGAGGTGTGGTGGCTGTTTCCTCAGGACAGACCACTACAGGTATATCTAACAAAGACTCAGCAGTATCCAGGATTCCAATGTTCTCACTGCCATTATTATCAATCCGTATGTCCTCACCCCAAGTTCAGCATCCCATTCTTGTCCAATCAATACCTTTATTTAACAGCAGACACCCAATGATGTTGAGAATATAGTTTAGGTTGTAAATCTGCTACTTGCACAATGAGACTCTGGGTCTGGTTTACAGAAATCTCAAGCCTGCAGCCACAGGAAATAAGATTTTCTTTCAGGGCAAACATAGAAACCTTTATATCTGTCATATGTTACTTACATTTCAAATCTGAAGCCTTTATCTCATCCCTTTCCCTTATAACTTTATCAGAATATCTAAGAGAAGCCAGCCAACATCATTATAACTCTTAACTCTGCAAACCTCTGTTAAGTTATCAAAAACACTCTCACCCAGAGCCTTGCTTCATACAATGGTATGATTAAGGGAATCAAATGGTAATGCTTTGCATATCTCCATTAACAACTCATGGCATGGGCTGTCAGTGCCATCTTTATTGAAAATGGGGTCATTAGTGCCTTTGAAATTATTCAGAGTAGAAAACCAATTTTAAAAAAACCATCTTAATAGTCTGTTTCTCAAGAATCACCCCTTGTACAAAGTTGTATTAGTTAGGGTTTTCTAGGGAAACACAATCGACAAGATATATCCAAATAAGAGATTTTATAAAGGTGTTTCACACAACAGTGGGGATGTACAAGTCCAAATTCCATGGGGCATGCCGCAAACTGGTAACTCCAATAAAGGTGCCTGTTAAACTGCTAAAGCAGTGAATTGACTACTCAGATGAACTGCTCAGGAAATGCTTTACTGGCTAGCCAAAGACATAGTAAATGTCCTCTGTCTTGCTTAAAAGTCTTCTACTGATTGGATTAAATCCAGATGATTGAATTCTCTCATTGTTGGATGACACACCCTTCATTGATATAATCAGTGTCACCTGCAGCCAATTGATTGATGATTTAATAAACCAGACTTCTGGTTTCTTAACCAGCCACAAATGTCCTTGTAGTAATGGTTAGGCAAGGGCTTGCTAGATCAGACTCTTGAGTGCCATCACATGGACAAGTTGACACGTGAACCTAACCATCACAGAGGCCAAGCAGAGAGCATTGCTTCTGATTTGTGAAAATGGAACTCTGGGTCCTGGCTCTGAATCATGGTTCTAGCCTTCTGTGCCAGTTTGAATGTATTATGTCCCCCAAAACACCATTATCTTTGATATAATCTTGTGTGGGCAGAGGTATCAGTGTTGATTAGGTTGTAATTCTTTGAGTGTTTCCATGGAGATGTGTCCCACCCAACTGTGGGTGATGACTGTAGTTGGATAATTTCCATGGAGGTGTTGCCCTGCCCATTCATTGTGGGTCTGAATTAAATTACTGGAGCAATATAGGCTCAGACAGAAGGAGCAAGCATACTACAACCAAGAGGGACACTTTGAAGAATGCACAGAAGCTGAGAGAGTAGTTGCAGATGAGAGATGGTTTGAAGATGGCTGATGAAAGCAGACTTTTGCTCTGGAGAAGCTAAAAGAGGACACACACCCCAAGAGCAACTGAGAGTGACATTTTTGAGGAACTGCAACTTAGAGAGGAATGTCCTAGGAGAAAGTCATTTTGAACCCAGAACTTTGGAACAGAGGCCAGTCACATGCCTTCCCAGAAAACAGAGGTTTTATGCACACCATTGGCCATCCTGCAGTAAAGTTACCTGATTACTGATGTGTTACCTTGGACACCTTATGGTCTTAAGATTGTAACTGTGTAACCAAATAAATCCCCTTTTATAAAAGCCAATACTTCCCTGGTGTTTTGCATTCTGGCAGCATTAGGAAACTAGAATAGATTTTGGTATCAAGAGTGGGGTGCTGGTGCTGCTGCATTTGCGAATACCAAACATGTTGGAACAACTTTTTAAACAGATAAGGGGGATATTCTGGAAGAATTGTGAGGAGCTTGATAGAAAAGGCCTAAACTGCTTTGAAAAGACTGTGGAAATATGGATTCTAAAGATACTTCTGATGAGGCCTTGAGTGGAAATGATGAATATGTAGTTACAAACCAAAAGGAAGTTGATCCTTGTTTCAAAGTGGCAGAGAATTTGGCAAAATTGAGTCCTGGTGTTGGATGGAAGGCATAATTTGAAAGTGACAACCTGGAATGTTTAGCTGATGAGATCTCCAAGCAAAATATAGAAGTAGTAGCCTGGCTTCTACTTGCAGCTTATAGTAAAATATGAGAGGAGAGAGAAAAACTCAGAACTGAACTCTTGGGTTCAAAGACACCAGAAACTGATGGTTTGGAAAATTCCAGGCTTCCAGGGAGTGGAACTCCAGAAGCCATAGCCCAACATGAGGATTTAACCAAAGTTTGAATCTGACCACCATTTCAGTACAAGCCATGATTGGACATGGAGTTACCCAGAAAGGATTTGTGGAAAGTCTTATTGTGTTATGTATTTGACCCCTGTGTGCTTCATGCAGAGCCAACAGAATTTTTGTGAGATCCTTGTAGACAGAGATGCTGCTGGTCTGGTCTGGAGGAGACAGACAAGGAACAAATTGAAGGAAAATTTTTTTCAAAGATAGAGCTATTGAGGTTGAGGTCTGGAGTCAAAAGGTCTTAGGCTGGGAGAGTAGAGCAGACCACATGCAAGGAAAGGATGAGTTTGCCCTGGAGGTTCAGGGTGGGCCTTCTGCCTTGATGCTCAGGAAATGTTCTGCTACCCTAAGCTCCAAAGAGGATGGAGCACATTCCCAGGGAATTGTGGAGAGCCTGGCTGACACCACACTGTTCTGAAGGGGTTGAGTGTGTGCCCAAGAGATGAAAGGGAATCCAGGTGCTGCCCCAATATTAGAAGAGGTGGGGATGAGAAGGTGGTCTCCCTGGTGTGTGGATATGTTGAAACACTCACCCTAGTGTTTGGAAAGGAAAGGGCTGCCACAAAGGCTCTTAGGATGGGTTAGACACTCACTCTCTCAACCCCCAAGGATACAACATCATTCTGTAAATGACTCTCAGACTTTGAAATCTAATGGAGTTTGTCCTGCAGGCTTTAGGAACTGTTTGATCCTGTTAACCCTGTTTTCCTTACTGTTTCTCCTCATGGCAGTGGGAATGTTTATCCTGTGTAAGTCCCTCCTTTGTATATAGGAAGCACATAACTTGTTCATAGTTCACAGATCCACAGCTAAAGGAGAATTATGCCTTAGGACTGACCATGCCTATAAGTGATTTTATTGGGATCTTGTACTTAACTATTGTCACTGAAATGATTTAAGTTTCTGTGATATTGTTGTGGGGTGAATTTATTTTGTATATGGAAAGATAATGTCATTTTGGGGTCCAGAGGGTGGAATGTGCCAGTCTGAATGCATCATGTCCCCCAAAACAACATTATCTTTGATATAATCTTGTGTGGGCAGAGGTATCAGTGTTGATTAGGTTGTAATTCTTTGAGTGTTTCCATGGAGATGTGTCCCACCCAACTGTGGATGATGACTTTAGTTGGATAATTTCCATGGAGGTGTTGCCCTGTCCATTCAGTGTAGGTCTGAATTAAATTACTGGAGCACTATATAAGCTCAGACAGAAGGAGCAAGCATGCTACAGCCAAGAGGGACACTTTGAAGAATGCACAGAAGCTGAGAGAGTTGCAGATGAGAGACGGTTTGAAGATGGCTGATGAAAGCAGACTTTTGCTCTGGAGAAGCTAAAAGAGGACACACACCCCAAGAGCAACTGAGAGTGACATTTTTGAGGAACTGCATCTTAAAGAGGAATGTCCTAGGAGAAAGCCATTTTGAACCCAGAACTTTGGATCAGAGTTCAGCCACATGCCTTCCCAGCTAACAGAGGTTTTCTGGACAACATTGGCCATCCTCCATTGAAGGTACCTGATTGCTGATGTGTCACCCTGGACACTTTATATCCTTAAGACTGTAAGTGTGTAACCAAATAAATCCCCTTTTATAAAAGCCAATCCTTCTCTGGTGTTTTGCATTCCAGCAGCATTAACAAACTAGAATACCTTCCCTCACAGAATTCTCTGTGTACACTGTTTTAACTCCACCCATGCCAGAGCTGGAGTCTGTGGAATTAGATAAAACCCACTCCTTCCTTAGGTCTACAGGGAATCATTTTTAAAAGTTCACAATCTATTGTGAAGGCCAAGAAAATGCAAAATCAGGTAGCCAGAAAAAAAGGCTTTTTAGTAATTTCTTGATCATTTCCCAGGGCCCTTGGAATTGGTCTGTGCCAGTAGGTGGATCCCTGGCATGTTTTGATTGGTTTAAATTGTTCATTCTAAAGATATAGAATGAGTTATATCAAGTATAATGAAAAGCATGAACTCAAGGCCAATCAGCAAAATAAAACCCTAGGCAAGAGAAACTCACCATCAGATTAAACTCATCAAGATAAGCAGAAGACTAGACATCAGCAAAAATTTATAGGCCATACTAAGAAACAGGAAGATATATCTAAATCAAATGAACAAATTAAGAAGTTGGAGGAGACTCTTAAGTTTGGCAAAAATAATCAAAGTTTTTGAAAAGTTTCCTAAATCACTTTAAGGAGATGAAAAATTAGGGCTAAAAGGGTAATGTATATTAAGAAGATTCTGAGTGAGTATAAAGAAGAACTTGAAAGAATGCAAAGAACAATAATAGAACTTCTGGGACTAAAAATACAATTAATAGATTAAACTTACTAAATGTCTACAACAGAAGCTTTGAAGAGGCAGAAGGAAGAGACAGCAAACTAGAGGACATCCAGAAGAACAGATAAAGAATATAATGGAAAATATGAGCTGTGTATCAGGGAATTGAATGACACCATGAAGCACAGAAGTATATATGTCTGGGTGCCCCAGAAGGAGAAGAGAATGAAAAAGGGGCAGGAAGAATATTTGAGGAAATAATGGCTTAAAATTTCACAAGTCTTATGAAGGAGTTAAATATATGTGTCCAAGGTGCACAATCTACTCTACACATAGTCAATCCTAACAGACCTACCTCAAGACACATACTCATCAAAAGAACAAATAGCAAATATGAAGACAGAATTCTGAAAGCAGCAAGAGAAAAGGAATTCATCACATAAAATGAATGCTCAGTAATACTATGGGGCTATATATCATCAGAAAACATGGAAGAAAGAAAGCAGTGAAATGATATATCTAAGGCACTGAAAGAGATTAAACACCTGTCAAGAATACATTATCTGGCAAAAATGTCCCCAAAACTGAGGATGAGTTTTAAATATTCACAGATAAACAGAAACTGAGAGAGTAAATTAACAAGAGACCTGCCCTAGAAGAAATACTTAATGGATCCTGCAGGCTGAAAGGAAAACACAGGACGGAGGGAGGCTTGCAATAGACTGAAAATTATCAGTAAGGGTAACTACATGGGTAAAAAGAGAGAGAAAAATAAGATGTAACATATAAAAGCCAAAGGATAAAATGGTTGAAATAAGTACTATCTTTACAGTAAAAACATTGAATGTTATTGGATTAAGCTCCCAACAAAAACACACAGAGTAGAATATAGGATTTAAAATATGATATAACTGTAGGCTGTCTACTAAGACTAACCTTAGACCTCAAAATAGGTTGAAAGTGAAAGTTTGGAAAAATACTCCATGTAAATAGTAACCAAAAAGAGCTGGGGTACTTAAGCTAATATCAGAAAAAAAATAGACTTTAAATACAAGGCTGTTATACAAGACAACGAAGAACAGTATATATTAATAAAAGTGGCAATCCATCAAGAAGAAACAGCAATCATAGACATTTATGCACCTAACCAGGGTGCCCCAAAACTACATGAGGAAAATACTGACAAAACTGAAGGGAGTAAAAGATATCTATAAAATAATAGAGACTTCAATACACCACTGTCATCAATAGATAGACTATCTAGACAAAGGATCAATAAGGAAACAGAGAACTTGAATAATATGATAAATGATCTAGACTAACAGATATATACAGAATATTGTACCACAAAACAACAAGTTATATCTTTTACTCAAGTTCTCATGGCTCCTTCTCCAGGATGGACCACATGTTGGCTCACAAACAAGCCTCAATACATTTTAAAATATTGAAAGTAGAGAAAGCATCTTCTATGGCCACAATGAAATGATGCTGGATGTCAATTACAGTCAGAGAACATGAAAATTCACAAATACATGAAAGTTGAGCAGCACACTATTAAAAATCAGTGTGTCAATGAAGAAATTGCAAGCAAAATCAGTCAATATTGTGGGATGAATGAAAATAAGAATGCAAAATATCAAAACTTATGGGACAGGGTGAGGGAATTGCCCAGAGGGAAGTTTACTGCCTGAAAGTTTATAGTCCACAGTAAAAAAAGAAGTAAGAGCTAAAATCAAAGGCCTAACTGCATACCTGAAGGAACTAGAAAAAGAACAGTAAAATAATTCCAAAACAAGCATATGGAAAGAAATAACAAAGATAAAGGAAAAAATATATGAAATAGAAAATAAAAAGAAAATCATAGAGAGAATAAACAAAACCAAAAGTTGGGTGTTTGAGAAGATGAAAAAATTGAGAAATTATTAGCTAGTCTGACATATAAAAGCCAAAGGATAAAATGGTTGAAATAAGTACTATCTTTACAGTAAAAACATTGAATGTTATTGGATTAAGCTCCCAACAAAAACACACAGAGTAGAATATAGGATTTAAAATATGATATAACTGTAGGCTGTCTACTAAGACTAACCTTAGACATCAAAATAGGTTGAAAGTGAAAGTTTGGAAAAATACTCCATGTAAATAGTAACCAAAAAGAGCTGAAAAGATGTACATAAATAAAATCAAGAATGAAAAGGGGCCTCACTACTGTCCTCACAGAAATGAAAATATTCATAAGAGAGTACTATGAACATCTGCATGCCAACAAGTTTGAAAACTTAGATGAAATGGACAAATTCCTAGATACACATGAAAAAATTACATTGATTCTAGAAGAAATAGAAGACTTCAACAGATCAATTACAAGTAAACAGATTCGGTCAGTCATAAAACCCTCCCCCAAAAGTAATGCCCATTACCCGATAGCTCCACATGTGAATTCTACCAAGCATTCCCAGAATAATTAATGTCAGTCCTGCTCAAACTCTTCAAAAAAAAATTGACAGGCAAGAAATAGATACAGAAGACATCCAAATTGTGAAGGAAGAAGTGAAACTTTATTTGCAGATGGCATGATTCTATATATAGAAAACACTCAAATGGACAACTAAGCTTCTAAAACTAATAAATAAGTTAAGCAAAGTAGTGGGATACAAGACCATTATGAAAAATCAATCCAGTTTCTGTATGGTACTAATGAACAATCTGAGGAAGAAATCAAGAAAACAACTCAATTTACAATAGCAACTGAAAAATCCAGTGCCTAGATATAAATTTAACCAAGGATATAAAGGACCTGTAAACAGAAAACAACAAAATATTTCTTAAAGAAATACTACAAGGCCTAAATAAATGGAAGGACATTATCTGTTCATGGACTGGGAGACTAAATATTGAGATGTGAATTTATCCAAATTGATTTACATATTAAATGCAACCCCAGTACAAATTCCAGCAGCCACTTTGAAGAATTGGAAAAACTGATTTTCAAATTTATTTGGAAGTGTAATGTGCCATGAATAGCCAAAAATATCTTGGAAAAGAATGAAGTTGGAGGATTGGAAGACTCACACTGCCTGACATTAAAGCATATTACAAAGCTACAGCATTCAAAACATCATGGTACTGGCATAAAGATAGATATAATGACCAATGGAATAAAATTGGGATTTCAGAAATCGACCTCACATCTATGGCCAATTGATATTTGATCAGGCTATCAAGGCCTCCCAAATGGGACAGAATAGTCTCTTCAACAAATGGTGCTCAGAGAACTGGATATCCACAGCAACACCTTATAGAACAAGTAATACAAAATTAATCAAAGCCCTAAATATAAGACCCAGAACAATAAAACTCCTAGTAGAAAATGTAGGAAAACATCATGAAGATCCTGTTGTAGGCAGCGATTTCTTAGACTTTACACCCAAAGCATAAAAAATGAAGCAAAATTGGACAAATGGGTCCTCCTCAAAATTAAAAATTTCTGTGTTTCAAAAGACATTGAGAGAAAGCAAAAACTTAGCTTTTGTGATGGGAGAAAAAAATTTTGAAACCACATATCTGAAAAGGATTTAATATCAAGAAACATAAAGAAATCCTACATCTCAGCAGTAAAAAGACATAAACCCCAATTAGAAAATGGGAAAATATTTGAATAGACAGTTTTTAACAAAGGGAATACAACCTGCTAAAAGCACATGAAAAGATGTTCTACATTGCTAGTTATTAGGGAAATGCAAAACAAAACCAAAATGAGACATCATTTCACGCCTACTACAATGGTCACTGTTAAAAATACAGAAAGCTACAGTTTTGGAAAGATGTAGAGAAAGGGGGACACTCATTCTCTGCTGGTTGGAAAGTAAAATGGTACAGCCACTCTGATAGTTTGGTGGGTCTTCAGGTTAACTATAGAATTGCCATATTACCTGGCAATCCTGCTATTAGGTAGCAGGATTTTTCAGTCCTTTTCAGAAGGACTGAAAGCAGGGACATGAACAATTATTTCCACACTAATGTTTACAGTGGCATTATTGAAAACTACCAAATTATGAAAGCAAGCTAAATGTCCATCAATAGACGAATGAATAAGCAAAATATGGTATATACATGCAATGGGATATTATTCAGCAGTAAGGAAGAATCAAGTCCTAACACATGCAACAACATGAGTGAACATGGAGGACATTATGTTTTGTGAAATAATCCAGACTGGGACAAATATTGTATGATCTCCCTCATATGAACTAAGTATAATAAGCAAACTCATAATAATTGAATTTGGAATATAAGTTACCAGGAGATAAAATAGGGTTAGGAATGGGGATTTCATGCTTAATTTGTACAGAATTTCTATTTATGTTGATTGCAAATATTTGGAAATGTATACAGGTGATAATAGCATATCACTGCGGAGTACAAAGTGCTGAATCATTAATTATTTGGTTAATTAATCAATAGTAAATTAATTAACAGTGCTGAATAATTAATTCAAGGTGCTGTCGAACCTTTATTTTAAAAGTTGTGTGTCAATACTTTTTGGTAAGAGAATGATGATATTTATTTCTATCAATAAATTAGTTTTTCTTTTGTTATGTTGGGTGATGGTTAGGCTCATATGTCAACTTGGCCAGGTAATGGTGCCCAGTTGTTTGGTCAAGCAAGCAATGGTCTGTTACTGTGAGGATATTTCATGGACTTAAATCATCAGTAAGTTGGTTGCATCTATGGCTGATTACATCTACAATCAACTGAGAAGTTTGCCTTCAGCAGTGAGAGATGTTTAATCTAATTAGTTGAAGGTTTTAAAAGAAGTGACTACTTCAGCAGTCAAGGTGAGAATTTTCATCTCTACTTCAGCCAGCCAACATCTATTGGAGAATTTGTTGAAAACCTTCATCAGGTATTCATCAGGCTTGCAGCCTAACTTGCAGAATTTGGACTTGTGCATCTTCACAATCCTGTGAGACAATTTTATAAAATATCATAATATTTGCAGATATCTCCAGTTTTGTTTCCCTAGAGAACCCTGAGTAATACATGTTGAAAATTGATTTAGTAATATACTTAGAAAACACACATATTTTAATTGAAATTGCATTTCACTTGAGTATTTTTTAAATCAGAAATAACTTGATAGAATTAAAACTAACCTTCATGAAGAATAAAGGCTTCCACAAAGACAGTCATAGTTATTTACTGTCATTCAAAATATATTTAAGCTATTTGCTTTTATTCCATTCATGTTGGAAAAATTATTCAGATGTTTGTGTGGACTTTGCTTTCTCTTGAATCCTCTTGTGATGATTCCCAAGCATCTTCATTTTTTTAATATCAAGGTCTTTAAAAACTCACTTGTTAGGTCAGTCATTTTCCAGAATCCTCATCAACCCCAGCCATCATTTCAGTCATCTCTGTTAGCCCAACCTCTAGACAAATGACTAAGGCCAATGTAAGTATCAGGCTCAATTGAATGGCCAAAACTAGAACATTTGAGTCACCGACATTATCTTGAGAAACTATAAACTACTGTTGCTTTAAGCTACTAAGTGTTGGGTCATTTTTACCTTACAAAAGTTGTTGTACTGGATTCAGAGAGGAAGTGACATAATTTAGGTCATGCACATAATGCTCAAACCAATGTCTTTCCCAATGCCTATATTGACACACAGGGTGATATTAATATTTGGGATCAAAAGCATTAGCAAAGAACGTTTAGCATCTCAGAGATTAAGACCCAAGATGCATGGAAAGAGGGTTAGTGCTGCTGACACAAAAGGGAATTTGGGATAGTGGGGACATGTGAAATCAACAAATTCCAACAAAGTCTGGGAAGCCATGCCCACAGGTTTTCAAAAATCACACAAAATCACTGTCACTGTATTCTATTGTCCAAAATCAGTCATAAGGCCAGATAAACTAAAGAGGTGGGTAAATAATCTCCACTTTTAACAGGATAAACTTCAAGCATTGGAAAGAGCATTTTTTATCTCATCAGATAAAATAATAATGGAATACCAGTGGTGAATGGCAGCTAAATAAATAAATAGATCTTTTCTGTTTCCAAATTTCTGTCATCTCCTCTATCCTTCTGCTTAATTGATAGTATAAATAATAATTGATTTTGCAATAATTGACATAAAAACAGAAAATTCATAGCCAACATGAATAATTAGATGTTCCCATTCAAAAAAGTAGGTAAGGAAATAGAAAAGAAGGAAAAGGAAGGAAACAAAGTAAGGAAAATGTCAATTTATTTGTAATAAAGAGAAATATATGTGACTGTACTGGAAATTTTTCTTATACTGCAGTAAAACATAAACTAATCTGGGCAGGTTAAATTTTTAAGTAAAAAATAATTTTTCATATAAATATCCTAAGAGAAGTAACAAGCCATTGACATTAGAGAAAACAAAGTGAAGTAATAATTGAAGTAATATCATCAGTAATAGATGCAAGCTCATCCTGAAACAATATTTATAAAATATATAGAATCTCTGGGTGAAATATTGTTTCATATATTGGCAGTGGTGATATTTTATTCATACATGAATTCTTTCACTTGATGTGGAAGACATTCCAAGAAGTGCATGGATTGAAAAAAAAAATAGAACATTTGGTAATACTTCTACTAATGTGCTTCCTATATAAGGAAATTGCAAGTGGAAGGGACTTGAAAAGACCTTGTAGTCATTTTATCCCTTTGTTGAATTGAAAATTGTAGAGCACATAGAAATAGCTCTAATGATATAAAGATGGTGCTAATATATCTGTGACTTGCCAAGACTACAGTCTCTATGAGGCTGCAGATGGACATGTGTTCATTCTAACACCACAACAAAGAACAGCAAAATACCACTTTATGATTAGCAGGTCCCTAACCACCTAATATAAATAATTTTGGTAAGCTGGACTCTAGAACCAGGAGTCAGCAATATACAGCTTCCAGGCCAAATCTCGTCCCTGACCAGTTTTGTAAATAAGTTTTATTGGAGCACAATGGCACTCATTCATTTACATACTGTCTATGGCTACTTTCACACATCAGCAGAGGTGAGTAGTTGCAAAAGAGATCATGTGGCCCACAAAGCCTGATATTTATTCTCTGGCCCTTTACAGAAAAAGTTTGTCAATCCATGGGCTAGAGCTTGGGATTGAGCCTAGAGGTCCATGAAATCTTTCTGATATCCTTAAGTCTAGGTCTAAACTTAGGATCTCACCATTATTCATTTGGTCTCAGGGATGACCAGAGTCTAATGAAACTGATATTAACGGGCAAAATGTGTTTGATGGAGGCAGCAGATCAAGATGTGGTGCAAAGTCTGGGCCACCTTTGCATTTGTGTTCCAGAAATTGAAGAAAGAAAAGCAAACTCACCCAAAAGGTTGTGATAAATTAACTCAATGTGTCCTAGCTTGTTAGTAGACATGACCCAGGAAGTTTCCTGGAATCCAAACATTTTGTAAGTATCCCTTTCCCCTAGAAATGTACAAAGTCTTTAAGTGATAAAGATAGTACTTGTGATCAAATCATTTTGCCTCTAGAATACATGAATTATCCACTATCCCTCTATCAATTTTAAGTACTCAACTAACAGCACAAACATTGTTTTTCTGTCTACACCCAAGCCCCATTCAAATGAGGACAAAGGTATGAATAAGTTTCAAACCACAAAAAAAATGAAATACGGCCAATTTTATGTATTCCTCATTACTGAATTTCCAGATGGCTGAAAGTAAAAAAAAGTTTTACATCTGTATGTATGTGTGTGTGTGTGTGTGTGTATGTGTGTGTGTATGTAGAAATTGCTGAAATATAGTTAAAGCACCCCTTAAACTTGCCCAAAATGAAATAGGCAATTTGGGTGTAGGTTTGCTTTCCAAAAGACTGGAGAAACTTGGGACTTCAAAATACTTGATGTCTTGGTGTGAAGCAGTGATGTATTACAATAAAAATCATGTAATTAACAGAAAGTTTGATTTGGAATATCTGACTTTCTCACACCATACTTTTTGGAGCCAGGAGTCTACCAACAGGAAAAAATATAGGTTCTTTCCTTGGAGATAATGAATAGCTCCTGAGAAAATTTCTCTACATTGTGCCATTGATATATGCCCAGAGTTACTATGTACCAACTAGCTGAACAAGCCCACATTAATAGTCAGCCCATGAGCCCTGGGAGGACACTTGGGGCCAGTAGAGACAAGACAAGTTCACATGGCTTTTGACTGATGTTATAAAGAGGAAATTCTCTATATGCCATCCACTGTCCCAAGCCTCTCCACTTGGATGTGAGATCTGGTTTAAATGTGGACTTGAGCCCATTAGAAGCCCATTTGAAGATAACACTCAATTTTGTTCTGAAACATAAATAAGAAGACAGATCTTTCCTTGGAATACATTCAGGAGCAACACAGAATTAAGTTCTTCAGGAAGGTAATGTCCATCTTACTTCTGACCTCACACTTCCTGTGGATCTTAATGTGCTGTTAGAAACTGCTATCTTGCTAACCAGCAGTGGGTTAGCTGGACTTAAGTCCACATCTTATTAATGGACCCAAAAGTTACCACTCTCCTCTGCCTCAGTAAGTTGAGGAAAGAAAGTGAATTAGAAGGGAAGGTTGGGAAATCCAAATCTAGTCAGAGTCTCTGTTCATTTGATGTCGCAGTGGTTTAAGTGGCTGCCAAGGAAATTCTGGTTTACTTGCCCAAGATATCTCCCTCTGCCCATGACCAAACTAGCTTTGGGGACTTAGCTGTCTCTGAATAATGAAAGGCATGCTCTCTGGAAATACATGATGGTTCCAGAGTTGCTATAGAATACAGCCTTAGGACTGACATCTGACTTGATGATAAAGCCAATGGATGATCTTCAAATCTTTATGTGGAAGAAAACAACTGTTTAGCCCTGTACAAAATTTTGGGGGTGGTTTGTGATAGAAAATGGAAAATGGATGATTGATTTTTCATGAGTCTCTCTCTTTCAGTGGTCTGTCTGGGCCAGAGGATTCAGGGACAGTGAGGTAAATGTTTCCCAAAATCTACCTTAGTCCTCTTATACCTTCAGAGCAGCTCTGAGAGAAAGGAACTAGAAGGATATTCTAAATCCCAAATGAAGTCTGAGTTTATTCACCATTCTAGCTGTCTCTACTATTTTCCCCTTGAATAATTTCCTTCTAATTCTGCATCTCCAGACCCCTCAAGCTTTTCAGACTCAGACTGCTTTGCCTCTGTGAGGCTGTTTGTCCTTCCAGGATCTCTTTTTTTTTACTATTACAACTTTAGTAAGAAAATAAGAAGTCATCTTTGATTTCCCAATATCTTTCCCTCTGTAGAATTGTTTGTTTTTGCATCCTAATTTTCCCAAGTCTATTTGTTTCACTTCATTTAAAGAGATGCTACCTAATCCAAGGGACTATTGTATGTTCTTTCACCCCAAATATAGTTTTGAGGTCCTAATAGGTGTGAACCCCACATCTACCCATGTCTTCTCTGTTCCAGGTCTTTCAAATCAGTGTAACTGGATGATTTTTGCTTTTACAACACAAATATGTTTATATCCCTCTTGAAATTCATCAGAAGTCTATATTCAGATAAAGCCACCAATGTATTTGGGCCCACCAAGCCCTTTCCCCTGTGGCTTGTGTTCATTTCTCCAACCCATCTTCCCACACTCCCACTCTGACCCTTTGATCTTCATCCACACTGACCTTAGCTTTGTTTCTCCTTCATTCACTGCATTATATCAACTCAGGGCATCTTCCCTTGTCTCTCTTCTCTCTGCAACCCTGCCACTCTACCTGTCCATAACAATGATGTAATTACTATTTATTTTCATATGTCAGCTGAAGCATCACATATATTATTGGATCTCAAAGTTCTACCATTATACAGCAGATCCAATATCAGGATCTATAATTGTATACCTGTGTACTTTTTATTGATATCTGACATATCCCACAACATCATTTCTTGAAGACATTAACCAGGTCTGTTTCCATCTTGGTCTCTCAGCCTAGGCAACTTACAATTTAATGTCATATAATTATTTGTTGTCAGAGGCTGTCCTCAACATTGTAGGATGTTTAGCAGCATCCCTGGCTTCCACCTTCTAGAAGGCAATAGCATCCTACACAACCCCTAGGTGTAATAACTAAAAATGTCTCCAGACATTGCCAAATTGTCCCCTGGGAGACAAAATTGTCCCTGTTGAGAACCACTGATTTAGACCAAACTCATAGCTATGATGATAAAAATGTGAATGGGGAAACAAAAGCATCTCTCAATATGTAATGAAGTGATAAATGCATTGGTATATTGATGCAAAAGTGGTATTGAGTATGTTAAATTCCTTCTAGTTTAAGTCAGTATAGCCAACTCCTTCCATCACCACCTGTTATATCAGTTTTGTCTTTCTTCACAATAAACCTTGGAGAGCTGGTGGCAAACTTCCCTTTTACCCCCTTCCACAGAGCTGCAGTTGAATATATTGATAACAAGCCTAAAATGAATATTGAAAACACAATGATGCAACAAAGATAAGATGCACCTTGGTAAATGGAACCAGCATATTTTGAGTGCCACAAACCCTAGGTTTCAATTTATGCATCAGAACAGAAGTCTTCAAAATTCAAAGTCCTCAGTTTAAGGCCAGCCAGCATGAATGAATTGGAGCCAGCAAGCTAACCAGCACTGTCTTAACTTCCAAACCCATTCTGAATTCTGTTTTGTCCTAAATCCTGCTTCTGGATTTGTCTGCTTTCCAGGTACCAGGCATCTGGCCCTGTCCAAGAGAAGTAAAAGACATATACATCTGATGTTCTTGCTGATTTTCCCTCACACTGCATTGTAGAGCCACTCTAAGACAGAGAGCTTTTCCCATTTGTGGGCAAGGGAACTTGAAATCTGGAGAAAAATATTCCAAGTTTCCAAATGAGGCTTAACCAATTTTCAAGTTTGTGATCTTGAGAAATTGACATGATTTCTATAAGTTTCAATGCTCTCATTTTGTACTCAATATTCAATATTGATACTAAGTATTGATAAAGGCTATCATGGAAAAAAAAAAAAAAACACCCAACCAACCTCAAGATAGATTAGGGGTTGCCAGGGACTGGGGAAGGGGAGGATGAGTGAGTGATTGCTTAATGGGTACAGGGTCTCCTTTGAGAGTGATGGAAACGTTTTCGAATTACGTAGTGATGACAATTTCACATCATGAATGCACTAATTGCCACTGAATTATACACTTTAGAATGGTAAGTTTCATGTTATGTGAATATCACTCCAATGCAGCCACTGTGAAAAATGGTTTGGTGGCTTCTCAAAAATTAAATGTAAAATTACTGTATGACCTGGCAATTGCACTTCTAGGTATATACCCCAAATAATTGGAAGTAGGGACTCAAACAGATATTTGTACACCAATATTCATAGCAGCATCATTCACAATAGTTAAATGGTAGAAACAACCCAAGTAACCATCAATTGTAAATGTATAAGCAAAATGAGGTATATCCATACAACGAAATATGCAGCTGTAAAAGGGGATGAAGTTCTGATACATATTCAACTTATCTATGGATTTTAGACAAATTCAGAAAATGGGACTATATAAATTTCCACAAAACATAACATTCAAAAACAACATTTAAGCACAATTTATCAAGGTTTTAAAATAGATTTGTGGTGATTTCAAGGGAAGTGAAGGTGAAGTCGGAGTAATAAGAGCACTCTAGAAATTTGAGAGAGAATGATATATGTAAAAATCAGTAAGAAGCCTGAGCTTAATGAACAGCATTCTTGTGCTGGTGCTCATTATGTATAAACTGGCTTGAAGTAGTTCAGAGTTGTGATTGTGGTCATGGCTACATGAATCTATACATGTGATAAAGCTTCAGAGAACAACAAACCAATAAAAGAGTACATGTAAATATTGATAAAATCCAAATGATGTTTGTAGTTTAGTAGTATTGTACTAATGTAGTCTTCCTGGTTTAATAACATACTACGGTCAGGTGTGATGCTGACATTCGAGAAAGCTGAGTGAAGGGTACATGGGAAGTTTCTCTACTATATATGCAACCTTTTTAGTCAAAAATTATTCCAAAATAAAAAGTTTTTAAAAAGGGACTTGAATATCAGGTGTAGGATTTTAAGTTTAAAATTACCTGCAATAAATTTGACTATAATTAATTTAAATCTACTGCTTTCCATACCCCTTTATTTATTTTATATCTTATTGTTTTTAGGCCATGGAGATATCACAATTTTGGTACCAGAATGGAAATCTGAGATCAGCTTGTCTTTCCCTTCTATCCATAAGTGCTTTTTTGGGCATCTACTATGTGGTTGAATGAAGTAATAATTAGAAGTAAGACTTTGGAGTCAGATGGTTTAGGATTAACTCCAAGTTTGATTGTGTTAGTTTCTCCATTTGGAAAAATGAGGATGATTACAACACCCATCTCACAGGGCTGTTGTAGGAAATAAATGAGGCTCTGCATGTAAAATCCTCTTTGGAAAGTGGCTGTTAGTAGGCTCATTTTATAATGAGCCAAGAAATATGATGCATTTAAATGAACAAAAGTATGAGGTTTTCACCTTCCAGAGCTTTTTTTTGTCATCTAATTTTCTTTTTTTTTTTTTTCCTTTTTTTTATTGGGCTTGTTCAGATACCATACAATTATCCAAAGATCCAAAGTGTACAATCAGTTGCCCCTGATACCCCCATACAGCTGTGTATCCATCACTGCACTTAATTTTTGTTCAATTTTTAGAACCTTTTCATTTCTCCAGACAAGAAATAAAGTGAAAGATGAAAAGAAATAAAAGAAAAAAAAGAAAAAATAAAGAAAAGGAAACTCAAATCCTCCCATATCCCTAAGCAACCCCCATCATTATTGATTCATAGTGTTGGTATAGTACATTTGTTACTGTTTATGAAAGAACATTGAAATACTACTAACTGTAGTATATAGTTTGCAATAGGTATATCTTTCTTCCCTATATGTCCCTCTATTATTAACTTCTAATTGTATTGTCATACATTTGTTCTGGCTCATGGAAGAGATTTCTAATATTTGTACAGTTAATCATGGACATTGCCCACCATAGGATTCAGTTTTATACATTCCCATCTTTTGACTTCCAACTTTCCTTCTGGTGACATATATGACTCTGAGATTCCTCTTTCCACCTCATTCACACACCATTCAGCACTGTTTGTTATTCTCACATCTTGCTACTGAAACCTCTGTTCATTTCCAAACAATTTAAGTTCATCCTAGTTGAACATTCTACTCACCCTAAGCAACCACTCCCCATTCTTAAGCCTCATCCTATATCTTGGTACCTTATATTTCATGTCTATGAGTTTACATATTACAATTAGTTCCTATCAGTGAGACCCTGCAATATTTGTCCTTGTGTGTGTGGCTCATTTCACTCAGTATATTGCCGTTGAGGTTCTGTCATCAACCCATTGTTTCTTAAGATGGTTTTGTTCACACACCATACATTCCATCCTAAGTAAACAATCAATGGTTCTCTGTATGGTCACATATTTATGTGTTCACTACCTTCAACACTATCTATATAAGGGCATCTACATTTCTTCCACAAGGCAGGAGGGAGAGTCAAAGAAGATAGAGGGGCAAAAGAAAGAGGAAAAAAAATGACAGCTAGGAAGCAGCAAAAGGAAAAACAACCTTAAATCAAAGTAGAGTAAAGAGTCAGATAACACCACCAATGTTAATTGTCTAATATGTCTCCCCTATCCCCCCCTTATATGCATTTACCCTGGTATATCACCTTTGTTACCTTAAAGAAAGCATAATACAATGATTCTGTTAGTTACAGTCTCTAGTTTACATTGATTGCATCCCTCGCCCAATGTCTCCCCATTTTTAACACCTCACAAGTTTGACATTTGCTTGTTCTCCCTCATAAAAGAACACATTTGTACATTTTATCACAACTGTTGAACACTCTAGATTTCACCAAGTTACACAGTCCCATTCTTTATCTTTCCTCCTTTCTTCTGGTGTCTCACATGCTCCCAACCTTCCTCTCTCAACTGTATTCATAGTTATTTTTGTTCAGTGTACGTACATTGCTGTGCTACCATCTCCCAAGATTGAGTTTGAAACCACACACTCCTGTCTTCTCCTATCATGCTGTGATACTCCCTTTAGTATTTCCTGTAGGGTGGGTGTCTTTTCACAAAGTCTCTCATTGTCTATTTTTTTGTCAGAAAATATTTTGTGCTCTCCCTCATATTTGAAGGACAGCTTTGCTGGATATAGGAATCTCGGTTGGCAGTTTTTCTCTTTCAGTATGTTAACTATATCAAACCACTTCCTTCTTGCCTCCATGGTTTCTGCTGAGAGATCTGCACATAGTCTTATTAAGTTTCCTTTGTATGTGATGGATTGCTTTTCTCTTTCTGCTTTCAGGATTCTCTTTGTCATTGACATTTGATAATCTAATTATTAAGTGTCTTCACATAGGCCTATTCAGATCTATTCTGTTTGGAGTACACTGTGCTTCTTGGATCTGTAATTTTATATCTTTCATAAGAGATGGGAAATTTTCATTGATTATTTCCTCTATTATTGCTTTTGCCCCTTTTCCCTTCTCTTCTCTTTCTGGAACACCATGATACATACATTTTTGTACTTTGTTTCATCATTAAGTTCCCAGAGACATTGCTCATATTTTTTCATTCTTTTCTCCATCTGCTCCTTTGAATGTAGGGTTTCAGGTGTTTTGTTCTCCAGTTCCAGAGTGTTTTCTTCTGCCTCTTGAGATCTGCTGTTGTATCTTTCCATTGTGTCTTTCATCTCTTGTGCCTTTCATTTCCATAGATTCTATTAGTTGTTTTTTTTGAACTTTTGATTTCTGCCTTATGTATGCCCAGTGTTTTCTTTACAGCCTCTATCTCTTTTGCAAATCTTCTCTAAACTTTTTGAGTTGATTTAGCATTAGTTGTTTAAATTCTTGTATCTCAGTTGAAGTGTACATTTGTCTCTTTGACTGGGCCATAAAACTTCATTTTTCTTAGTGTAGGTTGTAGTTTTCTGTTGTCTAGGCATCTGACCTCCCAGGCTACACCAATCAAGTTTTCCCAGATGAGAACAGGCTCAAGTCACAGAAGGAGGAAATATTCAGTACCCAGTTTCCATGATGGTTTTTCTTGGAGGGCTGACACACCTGTGCTTTTCTGCCCAGCAGGTGCTACTGTCAGCCTGTCAACAGCTGGTGTAAGATGGTGTGGCCTGTCGTTCTCCTCCACCAAGCTTTGGGGTCTGGTTCCAGTAAGGCAGGTAGTAGAGCTGGACCCCTCCCTTTCCTGTTGGGAAGCTATGCTCCCTCCAGAGAGGTCATCTGCATATCAATATGTTCTTTGTTTCTCTGGCTCTGCTGATCAAAGTGTTTTGATTTTAACATGGCTGAGGCTTTCTTTACTGCAAAGCACTGTGGGCTGAAAATGGCTGAGGTTTTCTCCACAGAGAAAGGGACAGAAAATCTCCCAGATTCACCCATCAGCCAGAGATAGCACCCAATCCTCTGGGTTCCCTGTCTTGAGACAGATATGTCCCCTGACTCTCCCAAGGCCAGTTGTCACCAGAAGTCTCTGAGTGCTTGTTGGGGATTTGTTGTCTGTATTAAGCAGTTAATATTGAAACCCCAGTTGGAGCTGGGATGAGAGAGTGCTGCTCTCTAGCACCATGAGGCTTCCATGAGGGAGGGGCTCTCAGCTCTCAGCTCTCAGTGTGGGTCCACAGTTTTTACTTACAGATTTTATGCTGCAGTCTCGGGCATTCCTCCCAATTCAGGTTAGTGGATGATGAGTGGTCAGTCATGTTTGTCTCCCCACAGTTATTCCAGGTTATTTACTAGTTTTTTGGCCATTTATGAATTGTTCTGGGGGGGACTAACAGTCTTCCACTCCTCTCCATGCTGCCATCTTAGTTCCACCTCCCAGGGCTTTTAACACAGTTAGGAAACCAGACAAAACCATGACCTGCAAAATGCTGTTGCTGATCCAGTTTGCCAGAGCTGTCATTATGCAAAATCTAGAAATGGGTTGGCTTTTATAAAAGGATTTATTAGGTAATATATTTGCATTTCTAAGGTGATAAAGGTATCCAAACTAAGGCATCAACAAGAGGCCTTCCCTGAAGTATGGCCAACTGTGTGCAAATAATCTGTCAGCTAGGAAGGCAAGTGGCTGGCATCTGTTTATCTTTTACTCCTGGATTGTGCTTCAAAATGACTTTCTACAAAATTTCTCTGGGCTTCTATCTTTGCTCCACTCTCTCCGCTCCTGTGCATACTTTCTTCTTTCTCCCAGAGTGTTTCTCTCTAAGCACATGGGAGTCCTCTCTTAGCTTCTCCAGGGCAAGCTCTGGATTTCACCTCAGCTCAATATCTCCAAACATCCTTCTGTCTGCATCTCCAAGCTATGGTTTATTTACTTGATTTCTGATTCATAAAACTCTCTCCACTTTCTCCTTTTCTCTTTCACAAAACCTCCTCCACTCACCTCTACTTCCATCCACCCCTAACCTGATACACAAGGTGTGAAAAAGCCTTGCCCTCACAATATAGAATTGTTACTTCTGGGAAACCAGAAGTCAGCCAGAGTTTGAAGAGAAAGGAAGGACATCAGCAAGTGACAGGAAAGCCAAGGAACACCAAGAATTTCCAGCCCACCAGAAAATACCCAGGAGAAGCCCAATCTTCCATCCTCAGAAACTGTGAGACAATAAATTCCCACTGTTAAGCCAACCAATTGTTTGGTATTTTTCATAGCAGTGGGGAAACTAAGACAATGCACAACACTTATAAGGGACAATATCAGAGAAATTCAGAAACCTCCCTGTATATGCATAGATACTATTTTTTTATTTTTAAATTTATTTAAATGTGAAAACTATCTAGCCAAATATCTTCTCTCTCAGATATCATAAGCATCTATTCTTTTTTTGTTCCCAAAGTGGCATTTCCTTTTGAAGCCACAAATACTTTTTAATATTTGGAATACTTCATGGCAATTTTTTTCATATGGAGAAATTATTTGAATAGTTGCTGACAGTCTGACCCAGATTTGTTGTGAATTACCCTACTTGAACCAACAGTAAGTTTTTTTTCAGTATAATATATTTTTCTTCAAAACAAGTATTTCCAAACACTTAGTTGTGCATCAGAATTAGCTAAGAAGTTTCATATATGCTGGACAGACTGCTTTCTAGACTCAGTGAATCAGAATCCCAGGGTAGAGAACTGTAGTCTGCATTTTCACCAAGCTGGGCAAAGCAACGGTTTACTTACCTGAACCTGGAAAACCCTGTTGTAAATATTTCCCTGGTAAGACCAAACTGGTCCTAGGGGAATAATCTCAAATCTGGTTCGTCATCAGATTTGTGTGTATTCTCAGATCCCATTCATGAAATTCAATTATGTAGATCTGCAAATGGGAAGAAAGAAGCCAAAAGTGTCAAAAGAATTTCAGGTAATTTTTATTCAACCTATATTTGCAGATGATTATTTAACTGCATACTAATAGCAGTTAGTATTCTTGGATTTTGGAAAAATCTGAAACTGGCAACCATCTGATTTTTTAATACACCAGAATTAATTAAAGTATTTAACTACTTCAATGCTTAAACATAGAAAAACTCATAATCATTAAAAGAATGCTTAAAAATGAAGTTGTACTCTTGTGTTTGGCAAAAGTATGCTTGATTTCCATTGAGAAACTGAGTAAATTTCACATATTACCCATATGTGTATGCATTTAAATGGAATATCCAAATGGTTCCTTCTTCCTGTTAATCATATTAACCTGTTAATTTCCTTATAAAATTTATAAAATTATTTAATGGTTTATTAGGTCTTCCCCTAATAATATGTTAACTCCATGAGGATAAGAACTATCCAAAGACCTAGAACAGTGGTCAGATATGTATTGGACCAGTAGGTATTCAATATATATCTACTGAGTGAATTGATGAGTATTATATACATATATGCTATTTCTGTATGGATTGCATATTTAAAGCATATATCCATATATGAGATTGTCTTATTATCCAATCATTAATACACATGCATACCTAAATAGTATATACCAAGAAAACATGTAATTTCTTAGCTGCTTCTAGAATCATGTGTTTTTAATCATGAAGTACTCTCTTATACTCAGTAGTACAGAAGCCACATTTAAATCCCAAATGAAAAAGGAGTTTCATAATTATAACTAGATATCCTCATCATTTTCATTGGAAAGGGACCTGGAAGGCTTGATTTGGATTTTCTAATTAGCATCTCTCTCCAAGAGGAGTCATGCTGCCAGTCAGGTGCTGTGAATTACTGTCATTGGATGTATCATACTGGATTCATCTGAATCATACTGGAGCCCTGTTGCCACTTGCAGAAGTGTTAAAAATTTAGTCTGTGTTCACATGGTGGAAAGTGCAGTTCATTGTCATATTGAAGATATTTAGAATCACATGTCCAATATATTTTCTCATTGTATAAGGTAGTGAGGATTCTACAAGCACACACTTAAAAATATTTTAGAAAGTTGAGGCTATATATCTTTAGTCTCAGGATAATATCCTTTTCAGTTGAATAGCACATTCCAGAGATGTTCAACACAGCTGTTTTCTCAGCCATCTATAACACTAATCATGCTGCCAGGAGTGGGAGCTGGAGGAATACTGGTAGATATAAATTACTTTCATTCCTTTGTTCATTCCTTCATTCATTCATGCAACAACATTCACTGTAGTTCCCTCTGTGTGGCAGGTATTGTGCTAGATGTGCTCTGGTAGTAGAAGGACAGGTTTAATGTTGAGTTCAGTACCGTGTGATATGTGCTACATTGGAGATGTAGACAAGTTGCTCAGGGACAGAGAACAAGGGCATCTACAGCTTGGTGGTATCAATGATGGCTACCTCAGTTGCAGAAACTTGTGCCAAGTCTTGAGAATGATTAAGAGATAGCATTCATTCATTCATTCCACAAATATTTATTGTCTCTCCTCTATGGAACCATGATAAGCACTTTACATACTGTGGAGACAAAACAGACATGGAGAGTGCCCTCATGAAACTTACATAAAATAGTACAACAATAAAAGACATAAAACAAATAATATTCAAGTAAAAATACGTGGTGAGGAAAAATGCAATAAACTATAAGAGAGGATTACAGATAAAGTCCAAATTTAACAAATTCCTCAGGGAAAACCTCTTTGTGGAAGTGATATTTACCATGACAGCTTAAGTTGAGTAGAAGTCAGCTAAGCAAAGTTAGGGAAAAGAACTCACCAAGTAACAAATGCAGAATTTTATTTATTTTATTCAAATAACTTTGCTCTAAAAATGCCAGAAAAAAAGACTGTGAGAGAGTCTTTAAATCATTGCCTTCTTTTGAACATTATGCTAATTTTAAATTTGAAAGTTCAACTAAGTATGCAGGTTTGGAAAATCCTAAGGAAAAATCCTGGAATTGCTTTTAAAAAAAAATTTTTAATTTTTTATTTTTTAATTTTCAAAAGGGAACAGAGGTATTTTACAAATAGTCATCAGACTATTGCTTGAATTTAATTTTTTGTTCCTGCTTTTTCAATTATGTAGTCAATTTTGAATTTATGATTTCATTGCTATTGGTATTTTTCAAATTTTCAAATGTCAACTTATGCTTTCTTCAGTGCAGCCAGAGAACACTGCAAAACACACCAAGATACTACCCAATTTGGCATTACTGCTGTTCTAACTTTTCAGTATCCTAAACACTTTCTACTTTTGCCCTCCAGCCATAGTATTTCACTATTCTTAGATACTATTCCTTTCTGCCCATCTCAATCTCCAGTATGTTTCTTTTCTCATTCAATATTGGTTACCCTACAATATACCATATTCACGAGGTCTGTGCTTCTTGTCTGCAGTGATGCAGATGCCTTTTCATCTACAATGGAGCAAAGGTTCTCATTTCATTTTTAACATAACAACGAAACTGAAAAATCAAAATCTCTGGACATTAAATCCAAGGCTTCTTTGAGGAACTGACATTTAAACTGAGAATTAATGGAATTGTTAAGAAGAGGGAGGAAGCGTACACCAGGTGAAGAGGGAGAAGCAGGCAGATCAGGCAGGGACCAGTGGTATATGCAAAGACTCAGAGAAGTGAAGCACTATGATCCATTCAAGGAACTGCTTTTACTTGTGTGGGCTACCGTGAAGTGTAAATACAAAGGGAAAAGAAACAAAGGTATATTGATATATGTGTTACTTGGAGGAAGAAAACAGTGAAAGGAAAAGGGAAGTGATGGATGCTTATAGTGAACATCAGTGGCTTTGCCTTTGTGGCACCCATTCTTACTTCACCTAACAACAGTGTGCCAGCTTCCATAGGATCCACTTCCTTACACCCAGGTAACTTGGGTGAGAGTTGAATCTAACTTTGCCTGCTTATTCTAATATCTCCTTGGCCACAGTGATTGGTTCTGTTTGGATTGTTACCCAGTTAGGGACAAGGACCTACATTCCAGAACTTTTGCCCAAATTCTCAGAAAGAGGTTATCTCTCTTACAAGTGGAACTGGAGTTGGAAACTTGTATGTAAGAGATGGAGATGGTTAATACAGATACAATCCAATAGGGAGGAACACAGTGCAGAAAGATGGAGAAAAAACTACCAGGACATAAGATCTTGTTTGAGCCTCTAGGCACAGTCATACCCATAGCCATAAGCCTTTCAGTTACATGAGCCAAGAAATTCACCTTTTTTTGATAGAGTAAGAATGAGCTGGATTTCTGTCATTTCAATAAAATGTCCTGAATGATATAAAATTTAATTGGGGAAACATTTCTTGGCATGAATCTAAAACATTAAATATTTATATGGCTTCTCAGATAAATTTCAACAGCAGACTACAAGCAGTTTTGATCTTAATGAAGGACACGGAGGGCTTTTTTAATTATATTAAATTTATACTTTTTCATTTAGTTATACCAGAAAAAAACTCCTATTTTTGTTTTGTATATTTTTTCTTTCTAGTACTTGTGTTACCTTCAAAGTAAATATAAACCCTATATTGAAGTGTCATTTACATTCCAAAATCATGTATAGTAACTGTTTTTTTCAATCCTTTCTGGGGAAATTTATATCTTAACTCCTGTCCTCTCAAAGTAATTGTTTCAGTTTTAACATTGTCTCTTTTGATTATTCCTCAAATATAGTTCTGTCCTCCAATTGATATTCTGGAATATTAAATAACTTTTGCACCTTTGTAAAACCATTGGAGATTTAGCTCCCTCAAATGACTGCCTAGTGCCTGAATAACCCCCCCCCTCAAGTCTTCCATGTTATTTGATCTGCTATTTCAAATAGTTTCTTCTGAAATATTTTAGTACTTTATTGATCTGATAAACTAACTGGAACAGAAACTGTGATTCTAATGTAATCAAAATGAGGTGATTTTGTGAGGTAAAGCTTATACTTGGAGTTAATACACCTACTTAAAGAGATAAAAAGAGCAGCTGTATTAGATTCCAAGTTTCAGGCTAATACATGTGAAACAAACCAATGTTTCTCTGTGTTTACCCTCTTTAACACAAAAACATAAATCATCTCACCTCCCTCAATTCCAGACAGAGTTTGAGTTCTGCTAAGGAGGACCCTAATCCCCAATATTTTGTATAATGTTCAGAGGTACAGTAGGATCAGTAAATTTGAATTGATTTGCATACAAGGCATGCTGAAATGGGGTGATGAATAGAACTCTCCTGCAAAAACTGCACTGTCAAGGACATCCAAGTGTTTGTTTCTTTAAGGGTCATTTTGGCAAATTGCCAAAGTAAGCCTGGGAAAATGATGAAGACATATTTGAGAAGGAAGGGGAGAATGTGGGGTTCTGTACAGTAAGCACAGAATTTTAAGAGGCTGGCATTAGTTGATAGTCAAGTACAACTTGAATCTTGAACCCAGAGCTTAGTAGCTGAGTACTCTTGGGCCAGACTTCACATCCAACTTGGATATGTACCTCACTTGTTTTTTTCTTGGAAACTGGCTTAACTGTGAGCTTCAGCTTCCTCATGTGTATAAAAAGTAGTTGATGATATTGATTTTACTGAGATAATTCACATAAGTCTCTTGGCATAGTGCCTGACACATTAAGAACTCAGTAAACATTAGATATTATAATGATTATGATTAAGATGGTTAACAAATGTTCTGATTTGCTAATGTTGCCATTATGAAAAATACCGGAAATTAATTGGCTTTTTTAAAGGGATTTATTAGGTTACAGAGTTACAGATCTAGGGCAATAGTAGTGTCCAGGCTAAGGCTTCAATAAGATGATACCTTCACTGATGAATGACCAATGGCATCCAGATGACCTCTGTCAGCTGGAAAGGCATGTTGTTGGCACCTGCTGGTCCTTTGCTAGTGGGTTCTGTTTCAAAATGGCTTTCTCTGAAATGTCTCTGTGTTTTTTTCTTATCTCCTCTCTCACAGCTCCTGTGCATCCTTGCTTCTTTCTCCCAAAGCATTTCTCTTTAAGCATATGGGAGACCACTCTTAGCTTCTCTGGGAGAGACTCTGGGCTTCCTCTGTTAGCATCACCAAAAGACCTTCTGTCTCCATCTCCAAACATCTCTAAGCATCAACAACTGTCCAGATCTCTCCAAAAGTCTCCCTCAGCTGCTCTGAGCTCCTTCTGTCTATGAGCTCTCTTATAAAACTCCAGTGATTTAATTAATATCCACCTTGAATAAGCAGGGCCCACATATCCATGGAAATAATTCAATCAGTTTTCACTGTCATTAACATACTAATCAATCTGCCCCCATAAGATTGCATTAAACAACATGACTTTTGGGGGGAAATAATATATCCAAATTGGCACACTGAGTGTTATGGAATTAAGGGAATCTGAAGAAGAGGAAGACATTGCTATCCAAGGAAGAAGAACTAGCACTTACATAAATCTAATTTGATAGACTTTGAGGGCAGGAGCTAATCTTAGAGGGATATTGTGGTTTCTAACATAATTCTTCTGTCCACTGAATAGGGCTCACACATTAGGACAACACTGGTGGGTTAGAACATGGGACCATAACAGTGCTTACACAGCACCCTCAGCACTCCATATCTCAGGGTTGGTGGAAAAATAAATTCCATTCCAATACTCCAGGTGATGATGGGGTTGAAGTTGCTTTTGTACATTTATCTGGATACAGTTTGTCAAAATGAGGGCTGTTCAGCAACTTCAGGGGGACCACCAGTAGACCTAACTGTGGAGACTAAAGCAGGAAAAAGCAGGGAGATAAAACTAAATAAATTATGCAAAACTCTTGGCACAAGTTGTGGCCTTTGTAAGTGGTCTAAAAAATGGTTTTTACGGTTATCTGTGATTTCCTTCTTGAAACATTCTATTTGACTTACTTGATGACTAGGGTTGCCCAATTTAGCAAATAAAAAATACAAGATGCCCAGTTACATTTCTATTTCAGATAAACAATGAATACTTTTTAGTATAAGTATTTCTCAAATATTATGTAAACCTACTGATACACCCCCTGTGGGTTTTTCTCATTTTCTCTGGATAAAGCATCTCAATCTCCTCTAGTGGCTCCATCTTTCCACATTGACTTTCTATCCCACATATTATTACTACCTTGGTAATTTTACATACAATATTTTTTGGCCTGGAAAGATCATTCTCCTTCTCTTAGTGTGGCAATGTTATTCCTATCCTTCAAGTCCCGGCATAATCAGAGTAAACCCAAGACTGAGCAAAAATCCACATCATGCAGTTTCACAATACACATTCCAGCACTCAACACGTCACTTCTTGTTAAATATATGTGTCCCTTTCTAAACTAAAGTCCATAGGACAAGGATTATGTTTGACTCAAACTCTGTTGTCTCTTGCACCCAACACAGTAAACCCATTCAATAAATATTTGTAGCATATGAAAGGAATGTCTTCAATATGTTTATTATTAATAAACTTTAGTTTTTTATTTCACATTATATATTCTTCCAATGTATTAAAATATACTGAGAAGCACCCTACTATACACAGTATTACGATGTTAGTCAACAACAAACTTCTACTGGGTAGTGGTCAGTTCTGATTTTTAGTGTAATAGTGATTTACTGGATGCCTGCAATGTCCTAGGTGCTAAGGGAGGTGATTTGACTTATTCTCTAATTTTATCCTCATATAGCCAGCCCTAATAAGATTGATAGTCTCTCACAGTTTTAAGATTGATATTAGGTCATAGATTGTCAGTGGTTAATATAACATTTGACAGGACATTGATATTTGGAAAAATAATTATTAATAAATGTCATCACTCTACATAGAAAGGCATACTCAAGAAATCAAGCAACAAAACAGATGTTTGGTGAGTAGGAGAAATTAATGGAAGCATAAAAAGACAATGTCACAATCTATGAGATTCTAGTGTTTCCTTTTCCAGGACAGAGGGTCCATTTCTTTCTAGGTGATTAATACAAGAATTATTAGAATCAAATAAGACAATCTCTTATTGACCAGCAAATTTCTTATTTTGTTTCCTTTTACTTAGCCATTAAAAATGATGATATTACATTCATGCCAGAAATTGTATAATATCCTAAATATTACCATCTCTTCCATTAGTAATTTTTATAATGATCTATGTTTTAGAACCACTGAAGCCTTATCAATGCAGTTGCAAATTATTTTTATGTGAGTAGTTTCAATAGAGGTTTTGTGGGTTTTTCAACATTTACTGAAAGTAATATTTTCTACTGCTGTTTCAAATGCTTTGGCTATAAGCTCTGTGAGGCTTTCCACCCACTGTTCACAGATTACAAAGTATTTTGATAATCCAGAGAGAAGAGAAAATGTTAGAACTCTCTCTCATACTGGCCTAACTCTCCTTCCTCACATCTGTGTAGTGACTACAACATCTATTTCCACAGGATAATCACTATTTCCTTCTACAAGGAGAGATTTTCTCCTCATGTATCTCTCACATCCACAATGCAGCCTCTCATCTTAGGTAACACCTCAGACTTCAATCAGATGACCATCATTTTCTCTAACATGTTTGAGAAAGGGGAGTGGAAGGTAAGGCAAATGAATTTTAGCCATGAGAGGAAAAAATGTGTGAATTGGCTGGGTCCTTTGATACTTTAACCACTCAAAAACACATCTCTGAAAAATCAGATTTTATCTCAGGCAAAATTATCTTAGCACACATTGAATAAATATTATTTTCCCTATACTAGGACTCTGGTCCTAACCTTTAAGTCTACTTGGTCACTGTGGCACTCCTGAGGTTGTGCATTCTTCCCCATGCTGCCTACAACCTGGAAGTGATATAGACGAGCCACACATGCTGTGATGATTAACTTTATGTGCCAACTTGTCTGGGCTGTGGTATCTAGTTGTTTGATCAAACATTGGTCTAGATGTTGCTATGGAGGTAATTTGTAGATTGGACTAGCAGTTATAATCAGTTGACTTTGAATAAAGTAGATTACCTTCTTTAATCTACTTTAAAGAAGTGGACATCATCCAATCAGTTGGAGGTCTGAAGAGTAAAGGACTGAGGGTTCCAAAAGGAACAAGAAATTCTCCTTCAAAACTACTCTTCTCTAAGTTTCCAATCCACTGGTCTCTCCTGTGGATTTATGAATTGACATATCAATATCAACTCTGGAATTTTCAACTTGCTGATTTCCCATACGAAATTCAGATTCAAGAGCTTTACATCACTCTAAATAGAATTTCCAGCAACTGACTTGCCCTTCAGAATTGGACTTGCCTGTCCCCATAATCACAAGAGCCAATCCCTTAAAATAAATCATATATATGTTTTTATAGACAATTCCTTTAAGAAATGGGTTGTCCTTAGGGTACTAAGAAAGTTCAAACAGACTCTTTGGCATTTAAGAATAGTGTAAGGCATCAGAAAAACAGATGCTAAGAATTGGTCAGTGTGAAAGTTAAAATAAAAATGATTGGTGTGAATATAGATTATCTAGAATTGGAAATCTATCTCAAAGAATTAATTATGGCTAGGACTCCAGTCATTAAAATAAAAGAAAAAGAAAGCAGCTCTTCTCACTAACCTGTATATCAATTCACACATCCTAGGCTTAGTGTTGATGCTGCTCTTACGTATGTCATGGGGAAAATAAAGAAAACACATAAAGCAAGTTGAAGGCAATTGGATTTTAGTTTATACAAACTAGATATTTTGCACAATTCCTCATATGCTAAATTACTAAGAGATAATGGTTATAGAGTTTCAGTTATCTGATAGAGTAAAAATACCAACCTTTGCTTAGATTCAGGAGAATATCTTTATATAAACCTGGTAAAGTGTTTCATATCAAACCAACTGCAAAACTAAAAATAATTAAAAAAAAGAGTAGCAACTTAATCATCATTGTGAAGATTAATTACTCATTGGGTAACAAACAAAAGTGACACATGATATGTGAGGATATAAGCAATTCTAATAGAATGCTACAGTCAGAGGGTGCAGTGATTTTGATATGTGACCACTTAAGTAATGTTGTTTCATGTCCTCAAAATTTTGCAAACAGAACTTTCACTCTCCTTCAGAAAGAAGAAATGTGTGACCTTCCACAGTTTCTTAATCTCTCTGTTTTCTCATCTTGAGAATGATAATTTCACAATCAACATGACTCCTGTATGAGGCAATGGATAATTTTTTCCTTGCATTTAAAGATGTTTTATGTAAAACAGTGTGAGCTCTGCCAAGCAAGCTGTGATATAACGAAAAAAGTTTATTAGAAGTCATAGTGAGAGCATAGTTAGCTAACTTAGAGAAAAAAATGCAAATAAGACACTGTTTGTAGGCTACAGTCCTGTAGGAGCAAACATTTACATTCATTTCTGTGAATCCTTACCTGTTCTCCAAACTCAGAAAGGCTTTGCAATGCTGATTGTCATTGTTCAAAAGCATGAGAAATGGAAGCCATATTAAAAGAATTCCTATAAGGAAGGTTTTTTTAACCACCATCTACTTTGTATGCCTTGAATCTTTCCTTTATCCTAATTCAGAGCTACACCTATAGAAAATCATGTTTGAATATACTTCTTACATGAAAAATAATAAAGTTTCAAAGTAAAATACAATGAATAGTACATTTCACTAACATTTAATCATTTCTATGAAGAGTTTGAAGTCCTTTAACATATACCCTTAAAGGACAGCAATCTATCAGCAGGGACCTCTGAAGTGCTTGATATACATACATAAACCTGAATTTTAAGAAAGAAATCTATGTTATATTCACAGATAAAATTTAGGATGAAAACAGCTTTGCTTAAGTTTATTGAATTATTGTCCTCTGAGGTTGAGAGAATGGATTAGAATGAATAATCATCTATAAATTTGCTATGGGAGCTAGTCCAATTATACCTTATAGGCAGTTTGCAGAGTGGTCAGGGGTGACTTTGGAGTCTGCAAGCCTGGGTGCAGTCTTTGATTTTACCTACTTGGCACATTAACAAAGCTTCAATTTCATTATCTCTAAGGGGATGGTATAGTGGATACCCACTGTACAGCATAAAGAATATCCATTTTTCTCCCTTCCAAAAAGAGCTTCCTGAATTTCCTTCAGAACTACTGACTTATATTTAATGCTTATATTTCAAATGGCACTGACCCCTTCCATAGGCCAAAGATAGGCATGCGACCCAGGCATAGCCAAAAAGTACAAAAGAGCAATGACACTTGGATCTTTGCTGGTATTACTGGAAAATCCACTGGAGTTGGCCAATTGAAATGGGTGGTTAAACATTTTAAAAATAACTTCCTTCCAAGTAAAGTCAATACAGTGGTAAGCAAAACATTTGGAAAGAAATAGAGGGAACCGACAATACCATGTGAGCTGATATTGAATGTTGATTTGCCTGAAACCAAATCACCCCATGATTTCAATTTCATGAACAAAGAAATCTTATTTAACATTTATTTATTTATTTATTTTGCCAAAAGAGTGCTGTATAATACAGAGATGGATTAGAATGATTATAGTGTTGTGGGAATTTTGTACATATTAAACACTGACCACAGTACCTGTCACTTTAAATGTTCATTCAGATTTTCTAATGTGATATTTAATTAGGTCAATCTAAATTGATGCCTGAAACTCACTGGCATGCCCACCTGAAGATTTCTCAAGAGACACAACCTTGATAACCAGCCACAGAATATATTCTCAGCAATAGCAACTTTAAGAAAGAGAAGAGATGATTTTGAAAAACTAGGACTCCACATCATTCCATGAAACTTTATTTGGACAGATTTATGTAGTATGTGCTATGTATTGGCTGTACAGTCATGCTCCTGAGTACCACCCATATTTCTAGCTAAACCCAGGCCCTTCCTTTACAATATTAGGACAAAAGACTCTGTGGAGTAAACAGCATAGGATTCTGAAAGAACATTAACCAACATAAATTATATATATATACATATATATGTATGCATATATATATAAATCTGGGTCACATCATAGCCAGAGACTGTTCTGAGTTATATCTGTTACTAAAGGTTGACACCTAGATCTAGGAAGGAGGAACTGAGAATGTATATAATTCCATTAGTTGAGTTTTGTCATCTTCATTTTTTTTTAATGTCTTTTATTTGTACAAACTTCTGTGCTTATAATACCTTCAGTGTTGTTATAGTTAGATCTGGACAAGGGAGAGATATCCTGAATATTTCAGGCAATATTCTGGTGTCCAGGTGGATGCACCTGGATAAGCAGCATACTTTGAAAATTTACCTTAAAAGTCTCAGCCATCTGGATCTCTTTCACCTTCCATAGACATCTGCACATAGAAAGAGTATAGATTTACCAGCATCTATCTCAGTGTTCCTTTGCAGTACATCATTAAAAGAATTAGACTTCACAGGTGGCAAAAAAAAATTTCATCCCTAAGAGTTTTAAATAGATCTGTTAACTTATTAGCAATTTGTTAGCAGTCTGGACTGTCATGAACAAGAACATATGCACAATATGAGGCAACCCTTTTTAGGTTCTAAAGAATTGGGGTAGCTGGTGGTGGATACCTGAAACTATCAAACTACAACCCAGAACCCATGAATCTCAAAGACAATTGTATAAAAATGTAGCTTATGTGGAGTGACAATGGGATTGGGAAAACTATAAGGACTACACTCCCCTTTGTCTAGTTTATGGATGGATGAGTAGAAAAATAGGGGAAGGAAACAAACAAACAAACAGACAAAGGTACCCAGTGTTCTTTTTTACTTCAATTGCTCTTTTTCACTTTAATTATTATTCTTGTTATTTTTGTGTGTGTGCTAATGAAGGTGTCAGGGATTGATTTAGGTGATGAATGTACAACTATGTAATGGTACTGTGAACAATAGAATGTACGATTTGTTTTGTATGACTGCGTTGTATGTGAATATATCTCAATAAAATGAAGATTAAAAAAAAGTGTATTGCATGTGAAATAACAATTAACTCAAAGGTACATTTAAGCTAGACCCTTCAGTGGTTTTCACCAATACTTATTATGCAACACAGAGGATTTCTTTTTAAAGAGGCCTTTGAGGAGCTTGTAACTGAATAGAGAATATATCTAAGCTAATTACAGAATATTAGATGTTGATATAAAATCAAGGGCTAAACAGTAAAATATAGGAAATATAACTAAATATGTTTAGAATTGGGAATATTTTCCTGGAGCAGGTAAGTCTTGATTGGACCTTCAAGTGTGTGCAGAATTTAGGTGATTTTACTTGAAAGGGAAAAAGAAAAGAAATCCAACTACAAGTAATACTCAAGGGTACTCTCCATGGTGAATAGTGGGAAATAAATGCTTACAGAGGTTTAATACTATCAAAACTTTTATTAAGCTCTCACCAAAAATACTCTGCAAATATATGACTCACTAACATAACTGTGTATGCCTCATCTTGGAACCCAGGATTCTCTCTTTTGACTCCAGTGAAAGTCTTTAGCTGTTTCTGAAATACGTATTCCCTTCATGGGTATCAAAAGAAGAATGAAAATGGTATCTCACTGGGCACCATTTTTTCCACCCTAAGTGTTAGCTAAAAACTATCCATCTCTTGAAAGCTGAATGGATGTGCTGAAACCAAAAGTAAAAGAACAGGACTGATATTTTGTTCTGAAGTAAATCTAACTTCTATTTGGATTATTAGCACTTGAAATCTCAGATTCTCTCTCTCCCTCTCTCCCTCTCTCTCTCTCATAGTCATCTATGTATTAATATTTCATAAATAATCTACTTCCAAAAATGATTGAGACTACATGCAACAAAAGCTCTTACATTGTAATCTGTGAGTCACCTGCAATATCTACAAGATGTCTTCATGAAACATGAGGTGAGGTTTTCATTCAAGATTGCTCCAATGACATAGTCTATGTTTTCAACACTCTGTACTTTTTTTCTTGTAGATTCCTATTTCTTTGAAATCTTTTGCCTTTCTTCTCTGGTAGCAAAACAGCAGTAGCAAACCACCAAAGATGTCCATGCCCTAATGCCTGTAACCTGTGAATATTTAGGTTACATAACTTCAGATGGAATTAAGGCTCATAACCAGTTGACTTTAAAATCAGCAGATTATCCAGGCAGGCCCAGGGTAATCACAATGATCCTTAAAGTGGAAGAGGGACACAGAAGAGGACAGTCAGAGGGAAATATTGCTATGTAAGAAAGAAACAGAGAGATGCAGTATTGCTGGCATAGAAGGAGGAAGGGGAGCACAAAACAAGGAATGTGGACAGCTTGTGTAAGGTGAAAAGGCAAGGAAAAAGTATCTCCTCTAGAGCCCCCAAAAAAGAATGCAGCCCTACCCACACCTTGATTTTAGCACAGTGAGAGGACCTGTGTCAGTATTCTAACCTTAGAAATGGTATGATAATAACCTTATTTTGTTTTAAGTCACTAAATTTCTGATAATTTTTATATGCACAATAGAATACTAATACACCTTCACAAGCCCAAATAAAGATTATAGATTCCATGAATATAAGGTCCCTATCATGAAGTTCTGTCAGTTCCATGAATGCTGGGACTATGATTTAGATATAGGAGGGATATAGTGATTGTTTCTTGGGTTGATGAATGAGTAGATATCTCCTTATGGGAAAGTGGCAATTTAATTGCTATACCAGGCTGCAGGACCATGAAGACTGGAATATATATAGAGGCTCTTCTATGCTCAGTAAGAAACATAACTAAATGTATTTGTAAGGAATGATACTGAGATATATCTGCAATCCAGCAAAGACAGATGAGATCAACTACAGTGATAAAAAAATCAAATATTAGACAAGAGCACCAAAATAGGATGTGTCAGGGCAGAGGAAGTACATGAGGAATAAAGAGCAGCGCACGGAGATGGAGATTTTCCCTGAGATTGATAGGTTCCTGGCTACAGGGATTTTTATAAAGAATAAACTTGCCTAAGTTGGGATAGAGGATGACTGATTTGCACCTGAGGAGTGATGCTGAATGATCTCCATTTGCTGTTATTACATTTTTACTGTTGTTTCAACTGGCAAAATTCTTAATGTGTCAGTGCATCAACTTTGGAATGTGGCATGCTGAATTTTATTTTTGAGTCTTCTATATGCTATTGGCACTCATTCTCTCATTAGTAAAATCAGAGTGATAATCATACCTATCTCATAAATTGAGAATGGCATAACACATGTAATGTGTTTGACATCCAGTAAGTGTATCAATAAATGGAAGCTTTCATTATTATAATATTAATTATGTAATAGTTATATTTGGGGAAGAAAGAGTCTGATTTTGGGCACACTAATACCACCATTAATTGAAGCTAAAAGGCAATGTATTTTCTGAGAGGTCCTTAAATTGGCAAATATTGCATTCTACTCCAGGGCAGCCTTTTTGTTTTTTTTTACTAGTTTTAAATGCAATTTTATTGAGGTCTATTCACAAACTATATAATCCATACAAAGGATACAATCACTGGCTCACAGTATCATCATACAGTTGTACATTCATCACCACAATTATAAAACACTATCATTACTCCAAAATAAGGAAAAAAGTAAAAAAGAATACCCCAAATATCCTGTACCTCTTATTGCCCCCTATTATTTATATATTTCTGTCTTTATTTTATAACTCATCTACCCATACACTGAATAAAGGGTGTGCCAATCATAAGGCTTTCACAATCACAGGGTCGCATGATAAAAGATATATAGTTATACAATAATCATCAAGACTCAGTCTACTGGATTACTGTTCATCAGATTCAGGTATTTCCTTCTAGCTATTCTAGTACACCAGAAACTAAAAAGGAACTTCTATTGAATGCACAAGAATAACCTCCAGAATGACCTCTCAACTCTATTAGAAACCTTTTAGCCACTGAAAGTTTATTTCATTTCATCTCTTTCACAGGTTTTCATCCAGGAGGCATTTTCAATCCCACAAAGCAAGGGTCAGGCTCATCCCTGGGAGTCATGACCAGTGAATAGGGAAGGATAGTGAGTTTATTTGCAGAGTCAGATGAGAGTGAGAGGCCACATCTGAGCAACAAAAGAGGTTCTCTGTGGGGGATGCTTAGGCATAAATATAAGTAGGCTTATCTTTTATTATATAGGAATAAGTTTCATAAGAGCAATCCCCAAGATCAATCTCTTGACTTATTAAATTGAGAGAGCCTAATGTATGTGCAAATACCAGGAATTCCCCAAGTGGGGAAGTTTAATATTTCCACATTTTTCTCTGGTTTCTCAAGGGGATTTTGCAAATAGTTTTTTTTTTTTTTTAATTTTTCTTCCCCAAATACTCTGGGATATATCAGGGTATACATTAAGCTGTACAGAATAACATTCCATTCCCTATTCTAGGTTCCACATTATTATGTTGTTTAAATAAACTGACCACACAGGTCAAATTAGATAGTGTGCCACAAAGAGTATAATTTTTTTTTACCAAATAAACATCTCTTAAGTAACAGTTAAAAGTTAAGAAATGATGTGAATGTGGTAGAAGTTTACAATCTAGGAATCTTTACAATAAGCCTTATTGAACATACTGTACTCCAGCATGTTGATTGTCCACTTTCTGCCCACATTCTATCCCCTGATAACCTATGCTCTTGAATACAATTATCAGCATTTGCTCATTATATCTCATTTATGTTAGTGAGGTCTTACAATATTCATCCTTTTATTTCCAGCTTATTCCACTCAGCATAATGTCCTCTAGTTTCATTATCCTAGTAGTGTGCTTCAAAACTTTATTTCTTCTTACAGTTGCTCAATATTCCATTGCATGTAGACATCACAGTTTGCCCTTCCATTGACCCATTGATGAACGCTTAGGTGACTTCCATCTATTGCAAATCAAGTCACACTTAAATGACTTCCACCACTGCCACAAACACCTGCCATAAAAATATGTGCAATGTGTATTCATGTCCCTGTTTTCAGCTCTTCCAAGTATATACCAAATATCAGGGTTGAAGGATCATATGACAACCCTATACATAGCTTCCTGTGGAACCACCACTCTACCCTCCTGAGGGTCCGCACCTCTCTACTTCCTTACCAATAGTGAATAGGTATATCTCTCTCTTCACATCCTCTTCAGGGGTTGTATCTTTCTGTTTATTTTTAAACAGTTTTATTCACACACCCTGAAATCCATCCTAAGTGAACAAACAATAGTTCCCAGTATAATCACATAGTTATGCTTTCACCATCACAAACTATATGAGGACATTTCAATTTCTTCCACAAAGAGGAGAAAAAAAATAAATAAATAAAATAAATAAAGAAACCTAAAAGAATTTTTGAAAAGGAGAAACAACAACCACCATTCCCTACCCCTCCCTTATACCTGTCTCTATTGACCCTTAGGTTTGGTACATCACCTTTGTTATAAATAATGGAAGAATGTCACAATATTGCTGTTAACTATAGACCTTAGTATGAATTGATCATATTTTTCCCATATGCCTTCCCATTTTCAACACCTTGCAATATTGACATTCATTTGTTCTCCATGACATAAAATTTTTCTTATATGTTTACATATAATTGCCATAATTCTCCACTCTGTCTTACTAAGTTACACAGTTTCAGGTTTTATCCTGTATCAAATATGCCCCAACCTTCCCTTTTCAACCATACTCACTCAGCTTTGTTCATTATACTTACAATGTTGTGCTACCATCCTATAGTATGGTGCTATCCAATTCTGAATCTTTCCAATCAATTCCATTGAACATTCTGTACTTCTTCAGCATTCAAAAGTCAATCTCTACCATCTCTCTACCTCCTGACTAACCCATGCTCTTAACTTAAACTTTCAGGGTTTGCTCATTATAGTTAGTTCTTATTAATGAGAACATACTGTATTTGTCCTTTTGTTTCTGGCTAATTTTGCTCAACATAGTGTCCTCAAGGTTCATCCACTTCTTTGCATGTGTCATGACTTTATTCTCTTTTACAGCTGTAAGATATTCTATTGTATGTATATACCACAGTTTGTTTCTCCACTTGTCTGTTAATGGGTATTTAGGCTCTTTCCATCTCTTGACAATCATGAATAATGCCACTGTAAACATTAGTTTACAAATGTCCATGTCCTAGCTCTCATTTCCTCTGGCTGTAAAGCAAGTAATGGGATAGCTGGATCATATGGCAATGCTATACTTAGTTGCCTGAGAAACTGGCAAACTGACTTCCAGAGCAGTTGCACCATTCTACATTCCCTCCAATAGTGAATAAGTGTACCTCTTTCTCTACATCCACTTCAATTTCTGTGTTTCTGTGTTTTTTGTTTTTTGCGTGGTTTTTTTTTTTTTTTTTTTTTTTGGTAAATCTGTCCTCTTTTCTTAAGATTTTATAAAGCCAAAAAATTATCATTCCTCTAAAAGTCCAATATGGTAAGGATAAAATATCACCATTTTCTCTTAGTTAAGCATTTTCTTGCCAAACTGCAATTGCAGTTTATTCCTGTATGACCTTCATCATTTTTGCCATATTTGTATATCAACACCTTGTTAATTACTTAATATTCTTCCTTAAATCAAGTTGCTGTTCATTAAATAAATATATTTTTAAAAAGAAATTTATGTCAAGTGTAGTACTGGAAAGTGTTATGGTGCCCGCGAGTTAAGGTACAAGACAGCCAAACGGAATTTAAAAGAGCCTTTATTAGTCAGCTAGCTGGTGGCTGCTGCCTGTCACTCCGCGCAGGGAGTTCAGTGAGCAGCAGCCACCTGGAGAGTGCTTGAGACTTATATAGGCAGAAATCACATCCTGAAAATGCAAGCAAGCTACTTTGACAAAAGCAGAGTCGACGGCTAATTAATGGGTGCTTAAGGTCTTTAGCAACCTTGAGAAATTTTCTCAAGGCTGGTGCAATGGTTAATTATTGGAATGGTTACGCTTGGCTAATGCATACATCCGCAAGTCTCACTCCCTAAAATGGCACAGTTTCACTCCCTTCCTCTCAGGGCTTTAATGTTTACTTTGCAGTCATTACCGGTTGAGGGGGAAGGGGACTCTCTTGCTACAGATTAAGGGGAGGGAGCCCACTTCATTCCCCACTGGTTTTTGGGGAGAATGAAATCATTGTTTCCCCCGAGGGTAAGAATTGATATTGGTATTGGGACTGCAAAACCATAAGCTTCACGCTTTGAATACGTCGTTGGACAAATTTAACTAAACTGTTTATGACACAGGGGCCTATGATTAAGGCTAACATGATAAGAGCCAGGGGTCTGGCAACTGCTGATATTAAGGTAGTTAACCATGGAGATTGAGAAAATATACTTTCAAACCAATTTGCCTCCTTTTTCCTTTGCTCTTCTCTATCCTGTATTCTCTTTTGGAGTTGGTTTAAACTTTCTTTAATTACACCTGAGTGGTTAGTATAAAAACAGCATGCTTCCCCCAAGGCTAAACAAAGCCCTCCCTGCTTTAAGAATACAAGGTCGAGTCCCCTCCGATTCTGAAGCACTACTTTTGCCAATGAGCTTAAGGACTCCTCAAATTTAGTAACGCTTTCTTCTAAGGTTTTTAGATCCTGGTCGATCTGAGTACTGAGGCTTTTAAAATTTTGGTCTCCTGTGACAAGTGCTGTGGTTCCTACTGCGGTTGCCCCCGCTACCCCAAGTCCCAGGAGCACTGGCACTAGTATTGGTCCCCCTCGCCTGACTCGTTTGAGGTTATTTAGCCCGAAGTGCTCCCTACCTCCCTCACCAGAGTAGTAATATACTTGGGGAGGGACATGGGTGAGAATGCATAGTCCTGGAGCCTTAGGTTGCATGAGGGTGGGGGGGGTATAAACACGGTGTTAACCCCGTTGTACAGGGAAACCATGTTCCTTTGGGCGCTACTAAGTAGTATCCAGTATGACCTGCCGGGCTGTTGCTAAAAATGGTTACCGAGGTGCAAGAATTAACGTAAGGAGAAGTAGACAGAGGGAATTGAGGGGACTGGAAGCATGGTCCTTGTCCTTGAAAGTCACCTAAAGTGAGTTTAGGGGTAGTGCCCCAGGGACAATAGTGTGAATTTTGGTGAATATTTGATAGGGAGACATTTTGAATGTCATTGTTAGTTACTCCTATACTCCGGTTAGCTCCCAGGCCTGTATAATAGGGTGCTTTGGGGTTTAGACATAGCCAGCAATCTTCAGTTAAGTTGGGGGAAGTTTGGTTTAAGAATTTAAACATGAGTTTAAGTGTATTGAATAGAGACTCTTGTCGGGAGTTTGGAGGTGGAGGGAGGGGAGTTGCTTTTGGAGATAAGGGGTGGCTTTTTATGGTGGAGTAAGGATGGGTAAGTGGGAAAGGAGTAGTTGTTACAGGTATTTTGATGTCGATGGGGTCCAGGGGCCCTATTGGATTTAAGGGCTTAGGAATTTTCCTTTTTTGAATAGTGAATAACACTCCGGGGTCATATCCTGACACATATAGGCGCAATCCCCACGTTTTTCCCCCCAACCACTGGGAATCTTCCCAATGCTGCTGTGGTTCAACAGTAACAGGGTTACAGTTCCCAATTACACAATTTTTAATAGGAGCTTCTGGCCTTATCTCCCTGGTGACCTTTAATAAATGATCTACATTTTTCCATGGGGCTATGGTTTCACAGCCCCAACTATAACAGAAATAATCATCCTCTCCCCCACACTTTGAGGCACTTTTTGCAGACAGATATAATGTTGACTACGCCATAGCCCTCGTTCCAGTTCTAATTTACCACAACTGAAGCCCCAAAGCTCTACCCTTCCCCCTCTCAAATAGGTATTTACAGCTTCTGGTAGATTCCAGAGTCTCCCAAAGAGTTTACATAGGTCAAAAACAAATTTAGGGCTGCCAGGGGTGCTAATCTGGCTGACCACTGTTCCATCAATGGTGCAAGTTAACTGCCACGTATAATTAGTGGCTTGATGGGGGTTCTCGGCGGCTAGCATTGTTACTAGAGTCAGCATAATGGCGTACGTCGCTGCAGCCGAAGTTTTAGGGGATCTGATGTTTTTTTGTATGGACCATTCTGCGTTCTGGTCAGAGTCTGCCTTTTTAATTTGTGAGCGATGTATCCAAAATCTTTTACCTGCGACTTTCATGGCAGTCGGTGTACTTAGAATCACCTGATAAGGCCCAGCCCAGCGTGCCTCAAGGGAGGAGGGATTCCTTTTTCTGATCCACACTAAATCACCAGGTTCAGCAGTAGGGGTTTCTTCTTCCGCGGTGTCAGGTTTCGGACGGTGGGCGCTGACGACGTGATGGATGTTTTTGGAGCTGTAGTGTAAAGCCTGTAAGGACTTGAGAAGTTCAGAGTTAGACAGGGAGGCAAGCTGCTCCTCCCCTAACTTGGGGAGGAGCGGGGGTGGCCTGCCGAACATGGCTTCGTATGGAGTAATACCTTTTACATAAGGAGTACACCTAGCTTTAAGTAAGGCAAACAGAAGAAGGCTCACCCAGTTTCCGCCAGTCTCTAATTTAAGTTTGGTGAAGGTTTCCTTAAGTGTCCGATTCATTCTTTCTACCTGTCCTGAGCTTTGCGGTCTGTAGATGCAGTGTAGCTTCCATTTGATTCCTAATGCTTTTACCAAGTTTGGGGTAACTTGGGCTATAAAAGCCGGACCATTCTCAGACCCCATTTCTACTGGTAGGCCAAACCGAGGGACAATTTCAGCCAATAATTTCTTAGCTACTACCTGAGCTGACTCTGACCGAGTTGGGTAGGTTTTAACTTATCCTGAGAAGGTGTCCACCAGCACAAGTAAGTACTTGTATTCCCCTGGTCTAGGAGGCAGTTTTGTGAAGTTTATTTTTTATTGCTTTTCTGGAAGTTGACCTCTTAGGCAGTGACTGGCGGCAGCAGGGGTACTTACATGGCTTGAGTTGACTTGAGCACAGACGTGACATTTTTTGCTTACTTCTTTTGCTAACTGAAAAAAGCTTACGTATGTAAAAGTCAGTTTTTAGCAGTTTAGCTAATTTTGTCCTTTTCAAGTGTGTACTTTGATGCGTTTGGAAAATTAAGTTTCTTCCCAGTGCTTCTGGTAGGAGGAGTTTGGAGTAGCCGAATATTAGAGTTTGTATAAGTTGGGGTAGCTTTTAGTACCCGGGGCAGTAGGAGGGGCAAAGCTTGAAGAGGCCCCACTGGTTTTAGGGCTGCTTCTTTGGCCATCTGGCTGGTGAAAGCATTTTTTTTTTTTGCCTCGGGCGTATTTTTTTCTGGAGGTTAGGAGACCACATTCCTGGTAGATGGTTTCATGCAAGTATGCGGTGGCAAATGCATACCGGCTGTCTGTGTAGACAGTTAGGCCAGCCTGCCGCAACCAGATTGAGGTGCTTTGAAACATAGGCTATGACGCGTTTCATGGCCCCAAGCACTGTGTTAACACTCCTTTTGCTGCCCTTTGTGCCTTGGCTACATGCAGCTGGAACGGCTTTTTGAGATTTGGGAGTGCTAAGGCTGGGGCTCGAGTGAGTGCCTGTTTTTAGAGTCTGAAAGGCTCCCTCCTCTTTACAGAATGCATATTGGTTTTGGCTTAGAGGGGGCCCTCTTTGTCCTTCTTTCTTACTGGACAGTCTATTACCTCCTCCCGACTTTTTTTCGAATTTTTGGTTCCTTTTTCGGTTTTTATTCCGCACCTGGTCTTCACTCATGGCAAGTAGGACCTTTGCCATTTTTTTTATTTAAATCTTCAGAACACTCTCTATTAGTGAAAACTTGTTGAGCAACCTTCACCAACTCGCTTAGTACCTTTCCCTCAAAGCCTTCTAACTTCTGTAATTTTTTCTTTATATTTGGGGCTGACTGGGCAACAAAAGCAATATTAATTGCTCGCCTGTTTTCTGGTGCCTCCAGATTTATAGGGGTGTATAATTGGTAAGCCTCCTGGAGGCACTCTAGAAAAGTGGCAGGGGACTTAGTGGCCCCCCTGAGTTACCTCAGTTACTTTGGACATATCTGTAGGCCTCCGCGCTGCTGCTCAGAGAGCCCCCATTAGAGTCTGGCGGTACCGTTCGAGAGTCTTCTTACCTTAATTCATGTTAGGGTCCCACCAGGGTCGGGTGAAAAGAAAAACGGTTTCGAGGCGGTCTGCTTCCGTGGTAGGTAGATCGTCTGGCCCCACGACTAGTTTCCATCCCTGGGCACGGATTCTCTTCCTCTTCTGACGTGAAAAGGGTTTGCAGAAGTTGATAGTTGTCCTATGTGGGCTGATGGGTAAAGAAAATGGACTCTAACAAAGAGATTAGTTGTTGGGGGTTTTGACCCTCTTGTATTCCTAGCAACTAAAACAGTAGGTGCTTAATAAATATAAACTGAAGCAATCAATATAAAGTATAGTGTCTGGGCTTTTGCCCAGAATAAATACTAAAAGTTTCAGCTGGAGCAGGGTTGGATGGAGAGACCAGAAACTAAATTCTGGGTCCCTCCTTGAGGAGGGAGTTAGCAGCAGGGACCCCTGCGCAGCCCGGTGAGGTAGAGCAGCCAGGCCCCAGCATTAGGGGCCCGAACGAATAAAGGACTGAGTCTTTCCCCAAGGGGCATGGCGCCTCAGGCCTGGCTTCAGGTGGGCTGCGGCGCCGGGAGTTTGGAGGGGGGGCACATGTAAAATACAGTAAGAACACTGGGTCAGAGTCTCATTTAATGAACCTCTGTGATAATTTTTCACTGGAAGGAGAGAACTTTTTTTTTACACAAGGTCAAGGGATGAGGATTTTCTCCAAATAGAATTTTGTTGGATTACTCATTTCAACATATTTGAATTTGAATGCAGCTTGCTAGGTTCACTATTAGCAACATTGCACAATTACTTTATGTTATTTAAGAACCATAGAAAGGAATGTTCTAGAAATCTCTTAACTTAAATTTTAAAACAAAACTGAATATTTGCTAAGGGCATGATCTTATTATTAATTTACAATTCAGCCATCAGCAAAAATTTAGTAAGTGGAGCAATTTCATGGATTTCTAAACATGACATAAAAACATGACTGCATACTTACTATCTATTGCACATTTCACTTTATTGATAGAGTTAAAAAATTTCAAGTTGATGGATTTCATAAAGTAGATGGCAACTTAACATTTTACTGTACTCTACATTCACTTTGCTAAACAAAAGCCTTTAAACAGGCCACAAAACACTGCAATAACACATTTATTTCCTAATAAAATAAACCTTTTTAATAACATTGAAGTAAAATGGTTTTATCTTTGCATTAAATGACATACCATGAACTTCTGCAATATAAAACTACTTTAAAAATGAGTATTAAAAGCTATTTACAAACTCCGGAGTGGGAACAAGGGGTCCTCCTGAACTTAGGGTAGGGGGGAACCTGAACTATTCCCGGAAAGGGCCCCGCGCTAGGGGCAGAGGGTCCTATGGAATAAGGTGGGGGCCGTGATAAGGGGGGAGTATTTTGTGGGGGGTTGAGGACTGGTGGCCTTTTGGGTGGCCCTTTAGAATGAGTACATCTTGCTTTTTGGAGGTTTAGGTGTTGAACAATTTTAGTCCCAGGGAGCCGAGTGGCAGCCCGTGCCTCCCTGCCCTCAGGTGGCCTGCCTCGCCCCCTGCCCAGGGAAGTGGCCTCTGGCCCCTAGCAGGGTTCCCGTGAGGACATGCAGCACTCGTACCACCATGGTGCCTCAGACATAGACAGGTGGGCTCCAGCGGGACAGCTGTCACTTGGCAGGTCAGCTCCAGCACAGCTCAGTCACAGGGATGAGCGTGAGGCTTACCGTGCCCCATGGGGAGCCTCTGCCCCCACCCCCACCTCCTGGCTGAACGCAGAGAAGCCACTTGTCTTCACTAATCTCCCCCTGCCCCCCGACCTTGGCCTTTCCATGTGGCTGTTTTTGATGCCCAAATACGCTGTTCAGTGGGGCTTTGGCCCACACTCCCAAACAGGGGCTTGCCATTTCTAGAAAGTACAAAAGGATCCTCTGAGGTCAGAGGCTGTAAGACAAAAAGCAAGTGGTGTCACTAAGAAAAGATGAGCCACTTTTAAGCACCAGGCCAGCAGTTAACACCACCTCCCAGGGGGCTGGCATGTCTTCAGGATCTGGGAACACACTGGCTCCAGGACACCCCTGGATGTACAAGCAGACAGATGTCCTGTGACTTATCACAGAACAGAAATACCAAAAACAAAGGATGCTGGGGACCATTCCCTGGCTCACATACTTGGGGATCCGCCTCTGCTCTTTCTCCAGTCAGTGTCCAGCTGGTGACTGCTGATCATAGACAAATAATTTACTGGTGGCCTGTTTTACAGGGGAAAGCTTGTGCCCTGGCCAGAGGCAGGTCCTGGCACCTGCTCACCACTTCAGCGCTTGTTTACCAGCGCTCAAACCTTGGGGATAGGCTTGCCCACCTGGCCCGGCAGCAGGAAGGCAATACCCGAGTCTGTAGCCACGCGCCGCTGCCTGCAGACAAAAGGCCTGTTCACGCCCACCCCAGCCCTCCTGGAGCCTGTGGACAGCACAATATGCAGAAAAATGATTAAGCCATTTGGGGCGGTCAGTGAGGATGCCGATCCAGGTTTCAATATAGGGAATTTGATTCGGGTGTCCTGCACTCCCATAAATGACTCTTTGAACCTGAAAGGTAATTAGCAAATTTAGAGTCCCCTGGGAGGGGGGCAATTAGAATTTGGAAAGGTTGGCCATTTGAATTTGCAAAGGGCCCGGAGAGCTCCTGGGTTGACCGTAGCCCCCAACCCTGCAGCTCGTCGGCGGAAGTCCTGAACATTTTTCAAAAAACATTGCAACGGAGAGCAAGCGGAAGCAGATGGAGACTGACCCTATGGGACTGACAGTTGGCAAAACAGAAACAGAACGGAACAAAGACACCAACAACAAAACACAAAACAGAGACTAAGTCTGCGCTAAGAGACCAATTCCAAACCTGTACCAGAACCTAAAACCTGAGGCCACCAGCCACCGTCGTGGTCCGAGGCCGGGTCTCGGAGTTACGGCTGCGTCCAGCCCTCCCAAAGACCCTAAAGGGGTTCCCCACCAGACCAGATTAGAGATCTCTTACCGTTGTGGGCCCATGTCCAGATGGCTCCAGAGGCAGATTTTCGAATCTCGAGGCCCGACCACTCGGTTCTCCACCGGGGCTGAGGAACGTCTCTCAGCGCGCCCCCCTGGGGGAAGACCGGTAGTCAGACCTTGTCTCGACCGATAAGCCTCGGAGTACGCCGAGGAGAAAATTCTCGCTGGGGCCTCCAAATGTTATGGTGCCCGCGAGTTAAGGTACAAGACAGCCAAACGGAATTTAAAAGAGCCTTTATTAGTCGGCTAGCTGGCGGCTGCTGCCTGTCACTCCGCGCAGGGAGTTCAGTGAGCAGCAGCCGCCTGGAGAGTGCTTGAGACTTATATAGGCAGAAATCACATCCTGAAAATGCAAGCAAGCTACTTTGACAAAAGCAGAGTCGACGGCTAATTAATGGGTGCTTAAGGTCTTTAGCAACCTTGAGAAATTTTCTCAAGGCTGGTGCAATGGTTAATTATTGGAATGGTTACGCTTGGCTAATGCATACATCCGCAAGTCTCACTCCCTAAAATGGCACAGTTTCACTCCCTTCCTCTCAGGGCTTTAATGTTTACTTTGCAGTCATTACTGGTTGAGGGGGAAGGGGACTCTCTTGTTACAGATTAAGGGGAGGGAGCCCACTTCAGAAAGCCACTATTGTTTGCTCTAAATAGAAATATTTTTGTGTAAGTGTAATAAAGCCAAATTATTATTATTCAATTCTAGGTATAAATTTGGCTGTTTGGCAAAGATTCTGAGCTAGAATCCCTGACTCTCTTAGATAGTGAGATATGTAAAAGGAGGAAAGGCAGAGAATCAGAACACAGAAGTTACAAGGTTCTGATTTCCAGATGCTGCAAGCTGTGTTGGCTTCAAAACCTTCATTCTGCTTTCTGACACAGTTAATTTACACATGCATAATTTTTATAAGATTATTATATCTCACTATTATTTTAATGCTCTATAGCACTTTAATCTAATTAAAACTGGCCCATTCATTTATTCATTGACTCATTAAAAAATATTTATTTTCTACCATGTGCCAAATGCTTTTTTAATTATCAAAGCTTAGGTAGTGAAAAAGGAGACAAAAGAAATCCTTTCCTTCATGAAGATGTACATTAACAAATAAATATGAGCTATAAATAGGTAGGTAGCTAGGTATGATGATCAGAATTATACAGGAAAATAATGTAGGTAAAGTGGGGGATAGGGAATATTCAAAAAGATAATCAAAGGCCTGAGTGAGATGAGGGACATAGTTATGAAACTATCTTTGAGAAGACTGTCCCAGAGAAAAGAGCTAACACAAAAAGCATTAGGCATATTCAAGACACAACAAGTTTGTTGGCATTGCTAGAATAGAGTGAGTTAGGAGAAAAGGGAAGGAGATAAGGTCAAAGAAGTACCAAGGGACCAGATCACATATGATCTTGTAAGTCACTGGAAGGTTTTTGGCTTTGACTGTAAGTGAATTATGCACTCCATCCCTTGTGTGAGGGTTAAGAATGACATGTTTTGAGATACAACTTTAAATATTTTCAGTCTGCTGAATAAACAATGGACTACTTTATTTTAAGAAACTATAAGGTATCTGAAAATGAGAAAAGTCAGGTAGCCATTACAATTAATTAGGCAAGAGATAATATTGACTTGGACCAGGATGTTAGAAGAGGAGGTGGGGTTTCTAAATATATTTAGAAGGTAGAACCAATGGGATTTAGTGGTTGAAACTCAGGAAGGAATCCAAAGGGTTTGGCTTAGCAACTGGAAAGACAGCATTCCCATGAACTGAGATAGATATCATTGTGGGAAGATGAAACTTTGGTTAAGTTTGGGATGAAGAATTCCTTTTGGAATATGATTTTGAGATATATTTTAGACATTTAAGTTGAGATGCCAAGTAGGCAGTTGAACATATGAGAGTGAAGCATGGGAAGAGTTTGGACTGGGAAAAATTATTTGAGAGGCATTACCATGTAGATAACATTTGAAATCATGAGATTGTTTGAAATCACCAAAATAATATTTATAGGCATGGTATAAAAGAAATTTGAGAACTGATCCTTCTTTAGGAGTTGGTAATATAAGGTAAGATGAGCAAAGAACATAGAGGAGAAGCAAATAAGGTGGAAAAAAAACTAGGAGTATGTCATGTCCTGAAAACAAATTGAAAAAGTGATTTAATGAGGTTGGATGAAATGTGAAAGGTGAAGATAAAGAATGATGAGGTCTGAGACTTTAAATATTCTATTTGAAAATATGAAGGTCATAGGCCATTTTGACAATGGTACTTGTGTTGAAGAGGGTATCCATAGAGAACAGATAATAAAAATTATAGAATATTTGAAGAGAAAGTAGAGAAAAGAAGTAGATAAAACTCTCAGGAATTTTGATGTGAATGAAACTGAAATACTAGTGTCACTTAGGGACCAAATGAGAGGAAAGTGAGATCAAGAGAGAGTTTGTTTTATGTAATTAGAAATTATAATACATGTTTAAGCTTATGAAAACATCTAGAACAGAAGATAAAATCATGTGTCACTAAAATGCCTTTTAATAGGCAAGAGGATATGGGATCAAATGCAATAATAGAAGGGTTGGCTTTGTATAACATATGCAGCTCATCTGTAGTAGCTGGAGGAAAGATAGGGTACATGGACCCTAGTAGTCTGTTTCATAATTGTAAATCCTTCTATTTTGCATTTGTATAACTTTCCATGGCCACTATGTGCTCTCCACATCCTAGAGTCCCTTCACAGTCACAGTCCAAATTCTTTCTTCTCTAAGATATTTTATTTGATAACAATTCACACCTTTGCCTGTCTTGCCTGAACTGTGATGACACTAATTAATAAGGTACATTTCAGTGTTCAACATATTATGTCTTGTTTGGTCCTCAGTACCATGTGTACAAGATTTGACTCTCCAAAACAGGTTAAAACTCTAGATATCTCTACTGTATTCACCCATACAACTGGTGAACTTATGCATTTTTAAAGACCACCACATAATTTGCTCTTTTCCTGAGGAACATTTTGTGACCCTCTCCCCAGAGTTAAATCCTTCTTTCCTTCTGCCTCTAGCATTTTCTGTCCCAAGCTCAAATCTCTTTAAAAACAACTCTCAAACATGATTGGAAATATATCTCTTAAATTCCCCTATTGATTATTTAGAATAGTAATTGAATGTTACTTTATTTGCATTGTGAGCTATAAGACATTATCTTGCACATAACAGGTGCTAAACTTATAGATGAAAAAAGTAAAAATATTTAGCATTATGTTAAGTATATAGCAGTAGGTGCTGACCGAAGGACATTTAGTAGTTGAAATCATTGGGTACTAGGAGCAGTGATTCAATTTCTTATGGTTATTAGTAAATAGATTTTAGTCACAGAATAAAGGACTATTTATCTCTGGCAAGAGGTAGGGGAGGTGGATCATTGTTGATTGTGGTAAACACAAGTTTTATTGATGGTGCCACTTGACTTAGTGAACGTTGATAGAGAAGAGTGTCAGCTCAGTGGGAGAGGTTAGTGACATGAGCTATAACTGTCATACAATCCAGCTCAATTAACTTCTTTCAATTATCTATTGAATAACTCTTCCCAGGAAACTTGATCTATTCTTTTCCCCACTGTCAGGTACACTCTAACACCAACTTTTTGTTTTACTGGCAAATTCTCCATTTTCTTTTTTTGGTTTAGATGCCATCCCCTCAAATATAAATTTTACCTCTCTCCCCTCACCACATTGCCTCCACCATTATTCTTTCTCAATACTATGTTCTTTCAAAACTCCTAAAACAATGATTGCAATTTATTTTTGTGTTTAAGTAAGTTATATCTAGCACAGTACTTGGCAGACAGTTTGTACTCCACATATTTTAATTAATTAATAAGTATTGAATGGATGGATGGAATGACAGATAAATGGATGGATGGATGGGTGGGTGGATGGAGGAATGAATTTTGAACTTGTGGGGTGCTTAGGCCTTTTTTCATTCATAGCACACTTAGAATATATAAGATTATCCAGGGATTTGTTTTATCAGTAAAATAAGACATAAGATATTTCCTAGCTTTCATTAAAAGGAATTTTAATTATTACATAATATATCTTTGAGTAGATGAACCAAAGATTGTCTACTATAAGCCAGATATGATAAAAGAGCTTTATCCAACTATTGATCTGTTCCTCACAGTGATGCTGCAATGTAAACTGCATTATTTTTATTTTGCATTTGGGAAAGCTGAGGCACAATAAATTCAATCAAATTTCTCAAAGTCTTATAGCTAATATGTGGCAGAACTGGGTATTAAACCCAAAATTGTCTGACTCAAAAACTGTTGCTCTTTCTAATAAACCAAGCCAACTCTATATATAATCTTAACAAATCTATCAAAAACATGTAATGCATTAATTGTTATAAGAATATGTATTGACTAAATTAAATCACTTAAATTTTAATACATACTGATAATATTAATATGTGCAATGATAACGATAAGTTAGAGGCTGCAAACTGGTAATCTCTGAGCCAGATTGGGGAAAAGTGGTGCAACAAAGAGATTGAGTAAAATGTTAAAAAATTTTGAACAATTATTTTGTTTGTTGGAAGAATTCACACCTATACATGCAGGCACACACAATTCAGATACCTGTCCTCTCCTGAGAAATCTTGAGTTATTTCAATATAGGATTCCTGTTTTGCTGGCAGAAGTGTGTTAGAGCCTGGAGGTGCTGCCTCTTTTAGATGAAGTAACAGCCTCCAATTCACCCGTCACAGCAGGCCAGTTTATCTCTCTGGTAACTAGACACTTTCATTTGAGGTCAATCATATAATAGATCTAAGAACTCTCGTTTAGAATCTGAAGAAAATTAAATTCTTCTTATTTCCCATTTCTCTTCTCTTCCTCTACTGGCACTGCAACAAGTCTCATTACCATAGTTTGAAACACTCCTTACTGCAAAAATTACAGTTAATATGAAAATGAAATTACAAAATTATTTTAATTATTGAAGACAAATTTGTATAGAGTTCCTTGATACTGATAAGTGTCTGATAAAACTATAATAATATACAATTGAGAGGAGGAAAAATATATAAAATTAACCACCATTCAAACACCACATTGAATTTCAGCTTATACTAATTTTCATTTTCAGGAAGACATTAATAGATTCTATTTAATTTTAACTGAGCTAAAAGAAACATAATCAACAAAACAAAGAAACTCCAGCTAATTAATTCCCAAGCAACTATGCTTCTTAAAATATGATTGTGTTTGAGTCACATGAGGTTGTTTTGGTGACAGAGGTGGGAGATTTTATAATTTTAAAGTTATATATGTTGCCTTGCCCATGATCATAGGTGGCTCATGTATTGAGACAGGAAAAATAAACAAACAAATAATGATTTTGTTGAACTCTTTTAACAACACAAGGAGAAAAAATAATCTCTGTATTTCTTCCCTCCATTATAAAAAGCCAAAGAATAGTATTTTGCCAGTGGGCCTACTTCTATCCTTTGGAGAGCTGACAGACTTAAATAACAAAATAAAATCAAACACCCTATAAATGTTAGATCCAGAGGCTAATTATATCTCTAACCCTCCATGTGGCTTTGAGGTGAATACATCAATATTGACTGAGTTCTCCTGATTACAAGCAGACACACCTGTTAGCCAATACATTACCAGCATTACACTGTGAGCCAATGAATCCACAGATACACAGTCCTTGACACAAAAATACATACGTGATACCTAGATGTCCATGTAATCAATACATATGAAGCAGAAACACTTCACAGAAACATTTTTTAGGATTTAAGTCACAGCTTAGAATGCCTTGAATGCAATATTTTCACAAGCTATGACCTTATGAATTAAATTGATCTTTTCTACCCTATGGCAATTTAGGAAACCATTTCACCAATAATGTTGAGCACTCTGGTTATAGATGCAAACCTATGAAACACGGGTCAAAGTAAAAGAAAAAGTTAGATCTATTTGAATATATCCAACTATACTGCACTCAAAGGCAGTAAGAATCACCAAGTAGAATTAATATTCTTTTACTGTCTTTTTCATATAATTTTATTGTTTCCAAAATGCATCTGCAAAAACTCAAGGAATAAAGAATATTTTCCACTATTCATGGAGATTGAAGAGAGATGAGAAATAAATAATTCCCATATTCAATGATGAAAACTGTGTTTCATACTAGAGCAGTGGTTATAAATATATTGATATATTCACATCCTTAACTATATATTTATCAATATCAAATAGCTAACATGTATTGAATACTTTGTGTTAGGATTTACACTGCTTTGTATGAAGTATCCACATATAACTCAAGTTGGTATGAAATATTAGATGAGGCATGTTCCAGCTTGCTAAAGCTGCTATTATGCAAATGGATAGGCTCTTATAAAGGATATATATTAGGTTACAAATTTACAGGTTTAAGGCCATAAAAGCGTCCAAACTAAGGCATCAACAAAAGGATACCTTCAATGAAAAAAGGATGATGTCATCTGGAATACCTCTGTCAGCTGGGAAGTCACAAAGCTGGCATCTACTGGTCTTTTACTCCTGGATTCTTGTTCCAAAATGGCTTTCTCCAAAATGTCTCTGGGTTTCTGTCTCTTTTAACTGCCCTCTCAGATCCTGTGCATGCTCCCTCTAAGAATCTGTGGGTCCTCTGTTAGCTTATCCAGGGCAAACTCTGGGCTTAATCTCTTAACATCTCCAAATGTCCTTCTATCTGCATCTCCAGGTATCTGGGTCTGTGTCAGCCCCTGAGCTCTCTTAAGGACTCCAATAAACTAAAAAAGACCCATCTTGAATGGGATGGGGTCACACCTCTATGGAAATAATTTAATCAAAATGTCTCAACTGCAGTTGGATGCATCACATCTCCATGGAAACAACATAATCAAAATATACCACCAATAGTAAGTCTGCACACACAATATTTCATTAAACAACATAGTCTTCCCTGGGGTATGTAGCAGTTTCAAACAGGCACACAGTGCCTGAAAATAAATTAGTTTAGAAACTTAAGCATGTTTGACAGGCAAGAGATCCAGGATTTTATTTTAGCTCAATCTGAATCCAAAGCCTATATTGTCCTTATTTGGGAGAATGTAAGTTTAAACAGATGCGCGCGCGCGCGCGCGCGCACACACACACACACACACACACACACACACACACACACGAATTTTTGTAGACACATAAGTATTGTCTTCTGTTGACAGGAATGTGATAAACAAAATACCACAAACTTAAATAACAGAAATTTATTGTTTTACACCTTGGAGGCTGCAAGTCCAAAATCAAGCTCTCAGCACGGAATGCCTCCTCCAATGTCTATAGCATGCTGGTGGTAGCTTGCTGGCAATCGTTCTCTGCATCCTCACATACTGATCTGTCTCTTCCTGTCCCCTCCTGTTTCTTGTACTTTCTTGTCCAAATTTTGTTTGCTCATAAAGACTCCATTCATACCAGATTAAGGCCCATCCTGATTCAATTTGTCCTCATCTTAAAAGGATCTCCAAAGATCCTATTAATAAATGAGTTCACACTCACAGTACCAGGGGTTAGGACTTGAACATGTCTTTGTGGGAGACATTATCCAGTCTACCACACACATATTCACACACACATAAGAATACATCTGAACACAAACCAACAGGAAAAATATAATTAAGAGGAATTATTTTTCACAAATTGATATATACAATGAGCATTATATACTTGTGTATATGTTTTGGGTAATTTCCCAAATTTTCATAATCAAGCAGAGTTCTAGAACCAAACTCCTCATCTTACCTTGAACTTTTAGTGACTTCTCCTGAAAACTCCATATATATTACTGTCATCATTTCACCTGTTACCCAAGTGGACATTCATTATCTTTGTTAATTCTTCTATCTTTCCTAATTTCCATATCCAGTCACTCATCCTTTACATTATGCCTTTGCGGAGGCCTAAACCTCCTTTTGGCTTTGTGGGAAGCTGAGTTTTGTTGCTTATCTTATGATATTTGCACAAAATGCTTTACTCTTAGAGAATCCTTGCTAATACATTAGCTATTTAGCTTAAGTAATTGCTTCTCTTAGAGAAATCTGCATGTTGACCACGGACTGTCCATGATTAAAACAATTTCAAAAACTAAAGTATAGTTTTTTCGCCATGAAAATGACTTCATCAGAAGTTTTATTGAGTCTTGAACATTTCAATTGTCTGTTCCACAGTTGTCCATCAAGAAGATATATTTCATCTCTGTATTTAATATTGGTTCCATCCTTCTGTTACAAGGAAGGCTCTTTCTGGAAGACAATTTTTAAATGTCTTTTTAAAATGCTTGTGTGTGTGTTTGTGTGTGTGTGTGTGTGTTTGTACATTTGTATATGGTTGCTGGTCCATTCTGCCACAATGGATATTTGAGGATTGATTCAACCTGTCAAGCCCTATTCCAGTTTTATATGATTCTCTCATCAATGACACACAAAGCTTCCTTGATATAAAATGACACCAAATGGTGGCATTAAGTATGTTATGTAAAATGCCTAAAATTAAATGAATACATTTTTGAGTATACTTAATATATTAAGGAACAGATCTTAAATTTGGACAAGTAATTATGAAGGTTTGTAATCTTTGGTAAACCAGAAATGATTCTTCTTACCTACTATGCAGCTCCTCCTGAAGGCAGCTGATTATATTTAAAAAGAGCAACAGAAACAAAGAGAGATATAAGTGGCCCTAAATTACCTGGGAAGGTAACTTTGGAAATCAAAACTCTGTATTTATTTGATATGTCTGTAATTCCCATTTGTAAGAACTACATAAATGGAGCTTTTGTGTATTTCAATGTTGTCCAATTTTAACAAAAGTATCTTTATTATAATTTACTTTTCAGAATATTGACCCTTCACCTCTACTTCCATCCACCCTAACCTGATACACAAGGTGTGAAAAAGCCTTGCCCTCACAATATAGAATTGTTACTTCTGGGAAACCAGAAGTCAGCCAGAGTTTGAAGAGAAAGGAAGGACATCAGCAAGTGACAGGAAAGCCAAGGAACACCAAGAATTTCCAGCCCACCAGAAAATACCCAGGAGAAGCCCAATCTTCCATCCTCAGAAACTGTGAGACAATAAATTCCCACTGTTAAGCCAACCAATTGTTTGGTATTTTTCATAGCAGTGGGGAAACTAAGACAATGCACAACACTTATAAGGGACAATATCAGAGAAATTCAGAAACCTCCCTGTATATGCATAGATACTATTTTTTTATTTTTAAATTTATTTAAATGTGAAAACTATCTAGCCAAATATCTTCTCTCTCAGATATCATAAGCATCTATTCTTTTTTTCCCAAAGTGGCATTTCCTTTTGAAGCCACAAATACTTTTTAATATTTGGAATACTTCATGGCAATTTTTTTCATATGGAGAAATTATTTGAATAGTTGCTGACAGTCTGACCCAGATTTGTTGTGAATTACCCTACTTGAACCAACAGTAAGTTTTTTTTCAGTATAATATATTTTTCTTCAAAACAAGTATTTCCAAACACTTAGTTGTGCATCAGAATTAGCTAAGAAGTTTCATATATGCTGGACAGACTGCTTTCTAGACTCAGTGAATCAGAATCCCAGGGTAGAGAACTGTAGTCTGCATTTTCACCAAGCTGGGCAAAGCAACGGTTTACTTACCTGAACCTGGAAAACCCTGTTGTAAATATTTCCCTGGTAAGACCAAACTGGTCCTAGGGGAATAATCTCAAATCTGGTTCGTCATCAGATTTGTGTGTATTCTCAGATCCCATTCATGAAATTCAATTATGTAGATCTGCAAATGGGAAGAAAGAAGCCAAAAGTGTCAAAAGAATTTCAGGTAATTTTTATTCAACCTATATTTGCAGATGATTATTTAACTGCATACTAATAGCAGTTAGTATTCTTGGATTTTGGAAAAATCTGAAACTGGCAACCATCTGATTTTTTAATACACCAGAATTAATTAAAGTATTTAACTACTTCAATGCTTAAACATGGAAAAACTCATAATCATTAAAAGAATGCTTAAAAATGAAGTTGTACTCTTGTGTTTGGCAAAAGTATGCTTGATTTCCATTGAGAAACTGAGTAAATTTCACATATTACCCATATGTGTATGCATTTAAATGGAATATCCAAATGGTTCCTTCTTCCTGTTAATCATATTAACCTGTTAATTTCCTTATAAAATTTATAAAATTATTTAATGGTTTATTAGGTCTTCCCCTAATAATATGTTAACTCCATGAGGATAAGAACTATCCAAAGACCTAGAACAGTGGTCAGATATGTATTGGACCAGTAGGTATTCAATATATATCTACTGAGTGAATTGATGAGTATTATATACATATATGCTATTTCTGTATGGATTGCATATTTAAAGCATATATCCATATATGAGATTGTCTTATTATCCAATCATTAATACACATGCATACCTAAATAGTATATACCAAGAAAACATGTAATTTCTTAGCTGCTTCTAGAATCATGTGTTTTTAATCATGAAGTACTCTCTTATACTCAGTAGTACAGAAGCCACATTTAAATCCCAAATGAAAAAGGAGTTTCATAATTATAACTAGATATCCTCATCATTTTCATTGGAAAGGGACCTGGAAGGCTTGATTTGGATTTTCTAATTAGCATCTCTCTCCAAGAGGAGTCATGCTGCCAGTCAGGTGCTGTGAATTACTGTCATTGGATGTATCATACTGGATTCATCTGAATCATACTGGAGCCCTGTTGCCACTTGCAGAAGTGTTAAAAATTTAGTCTGTGTTCACATGGTGGAAAGTGCAGTTCATTGTCATATTGAAGATATTTAGAATCACATGTCCAATATATTTTCTCATTGTATAAGGTAGTGAGGATTCTACAAGCACACACTTAAAAATATTTTAGAAAGTTGAGGCTATATATCTTTAGTCTCAGGATAATATCCTTTTCAGTTGAATAGCACATTCCAGAGATGTTCAACACAGCTGTTTTCTCAGCCATCTATAACACTAATCATGCTGCCAGGAGTGGGAGCTGGAGGAATACTGGTAGATATAAATTACTTTCATTCCTTTGTTCATTCCTTCATTCATTCATGCAACAACATTCACTGTAGTTCCCTCTGTGTGGCAGGTATTGTGCTAGATGTGCTCTGGTAGTAGAAGGACAGGTTTAATGTTGAGTTCAGTACCGTGTGATATGTGCTACATTGGAGATGTAGACAAGTTGCTCAGGGACAGAGAACAAGGGCATCTACAGCTTGGTGGTATCAATGATGGCTACCTCAGTTGCAGAAACTTGTGCCAAGTCTTGAGAATGATTAAGAGATAGCATTCATTCATTCATTCCACAAATATTTATTGTCTCTCCTCTATGGAACCATGATAAGCACTTTACATACTGTGGAGACAAAACAGACATGGAGAGTGCCCTCATGAAACTTACATAAAATAGTACAACAATAAAAGACATAAAACAAATAATATTCAAGTAAAAATACGTGGTGAGGAAAAATGCAATAAACTATAAGAGAGGATTACAGATAAGTCCAAATTTAACAAATTCCTCAGGGAAAACCTCTTTGTGGAAGTGATATTTACCATGACAGCTTAAGTTGAGTAGAAGTCAGCTAAGCAAAGTTAGGGAAAGAACTCACCAAGTAACAAATGCAGAATTTTATTTATTTTATTCAAATAACTTTGCTCTAAAAATGCCAGAAAAAAAGACTGTGAGAGAGTCTTTAAATCATTGCCTTCTTTTGAACATTATGCTAATTTTAAATTTGAAAGTTCAACTAAGTATGCAGGTTTGGAAAATCCTAAGGAAAAATCTGGAATTGCTTTTAAAAAAAAATTAATTTTTTATTTTTTAATTTTCAAAAGGGAACAGAGGTATTTTACAAATAGTCATCAGACTATTGCTTGAATTTAATTTTTTGTTCCTGCTTTTTCAATTATGTAGTCATTTTGAATTTATGATTTCATTGCTATTGGTATTTTTCAAATTTTCAAATGTCAACTTATGCTTTCTTCATGCAGCCAGAGAACACTGCAAAACACACCAAGATACTACCCAATTTGGCATTACTGCTGTTCTAACTTTTCAGTATCCTAAACACTTTCTACTTTTGCCCTCCAGCCATAGTATTTCACTATTCTTAGATACTATTCCTTTCTGCCCATCTCAATCTCCAGTATGTTTCTTTTCTCATTCAATATTGGTTACCCTACAATATACCATATTCACGAGGTCTGTGCTCTTGTCTGCAGTGATGCAGATGCCTTTTCATCTACAATGGAGCAAAGGTTCTCATTTCATTTTTAACATAACAACGAAACTGAAAAATCAAAATCTCTGGACATTAAATCCAAGGCTTCTTTGAGGAACTGACATTTAAACTGAGAATGTAATGGAATTGTTAAGAAGAGGGAGGAAGCGTTACACCAGGTGAAGAGGGAGAAGCAGGCAGATCAGGCAGGGACCAGTGGTATATGCAAAGACTCAGAGAAGTGAAGCACTATGATCCATTCAAGGAACTGCTTTTACTTGTGTGGGCTACCGTGAAGTGTAAATACAAAGGGAAAAGAAACAAAGGTATATTGATATATGTGTTACTTGGAGGAAGAAAACAGTGAAAGGAAAAGGGAAGTGATGGATGCTTATAGTGAACATCAGTGGCTTTGCCTTTGTGGCACCATTCTTACTTCACCTAACAACAGTGTGCCAGCTTCCCATAGGATCCCTTCCTTACACCCAGGTAACTTGGGTGAGAGTTGAATCTAACTTTGCCTGCTTATTCTAATATCTCCTTGGCCACAGTGATTGGTTCTGTTTGGATTGTTACCCAGTTAGGGACAAGGACCTACATTCCAGAACTTTTGCCCAAATTCTCAGAAAGAGGTTATCTCTCTTACAAGTGGAACTGGAGTTGGAAACTTGTATGTAAGAGATGGAGATGGTTTAATACAGATACAATCCAATAGGGAGGAACACAGTGCAGAAAGATGGAGAAAAAACTACCAGGACATAAGATCTTGTTTGAGCCTCTAGGCACAGTCATACCCATAGCCATAAGCCTTTCAGTTACATGAGCCAAGAAATTCACCTTTTTTTGATAGAGTAAGAATGAGCTGGATTTCTGTCATTTCAATAAAATGTCCTGAATGATATAAAATTTAATTGGGGAAACATTCTTGGCATGAATCTAAAACATTAAATATTTATATGGCTTCTCAGATAAATTTCAACAGCAGACTACAAGCAGTTTTGATCTTAATGAAGGACACGGAGGGCTTTTTTAATTATATTAAATTTATACTTTTTCATTTAGTTATACCAGAAAAAAACTCCTATTTTTGTTTTGTATATTTTTTCTTTCTAGTACTTGTGTTACCTTCAAAGTAAATATAAACCCTATATTGAAGTGTCATTTACATTCCAAAATCATGTATAGTAACTGTTTTTTTCAATCCTTTCTGGGAGGAAATTTATATCTTAACTCCTGTCCTCTCAAAGTAATTGTTTCAGTTTTAACATTGTCTCTTTTGATTATTCCTCAAATATAGTTCTGTCCTCCAATTGATATTCTGGAATATTAAATAACTTTTGCACCTTTGTAAAACCATTGGAGATTTAGCTCCCTCAAATGACTGCCTAGTGCCTGAATAACCCCCCCCCTCAAGTCTTCCATGTTATTTGATCTGCTATTTCAAATAGTTTCTTCTGAAATATTTTAGTACTTTATTGATCTGATAAACTAACTGGAACAGAAACTGTGATTCTAATGTAATCAAAATGAGGTGATTTTGTGAGGTAAAGCTTATACTTGGAGTTAATACACCTACTTAAAGAGATAAAAAGAGCAGCTGTATTAGATTCCAAGTTTCAGGCTAATACATGTGAAACAAACCAATGTTTCTCTGTGTTTACCCTCTTTAACACAAAACATAAATCATCTCACCTCCCTCAATTCCAGACAGAGTTTGAGTTCTGCTAAGGAGGACCCTAATCCCCAATATTTTGTATAATGTTCAGAGGTACAGTAGGATCAGTAAATTTGAATTGATTTGCATACAAGGCATGCTGAAATGGGGTGATGAATAGAACTCTCCTGCAAAAACTGCACTGTCAAGGACATCCAAGTGTTTGTTTCTTTAAGGGTCATTTTGGCAAATTGCCAAAGTAAGCCTGGGAAAATGATGAAGACATCTTTGAGAAGGAAGGGAGAATGTGGGGTTCTGTACAGTAAGCACAGAATTTTAAGAGGCTGGCATTAGTTGATAGTCAAGTACAACTTGAATCTTGAACCCAGAGCTTAGTAGCTGAGTACTCTTGGGCCAGACTTCACATCCAACTTGGATATGTACCTCACTTGTTTTTTTCTTGGAAACTGGCTTAACTGTGAGCTTCAGCTTCCTCATGTGTATAAAAAGTAGTTGATGATATTGATTTTACTGAGATAATTCACATAAGTCTCTTGGCATAGTGCCTGACACATTAAGAACTCAGTAAACATTAGATATTATAATGATTATGATTAAGATGGTTAACAAATGTTCTGATTTGCTAATGTTGCCATTATGAAAAATACCGGAAATTAATTGGCTTTTTTAAAGGGATTTATTAGGTTACAGAGTTACAGATCTAGGGCAATAGTAGTGTCCAGGCTAAGGCTTCAATAAGATGATACCTTCACTGATGAATGACCAATGGCATCCAGATGACCTCTGTCAGCTGGAAAGGCATGTTGTTGGCATCTGCTGGTCCTTTGCTAGTGGGTTCTGTTTCAAAATGGCTTTCTCTGAAATGTCTGTGTTTTTTTCTTATCTCCTCTCTCACAGCTCCTGTGCATCCTTGCTTCTTTCTCCCAAAGCATTTCTCTTTAAGCATATGGGAGACCACTCTTAGCTTCTCTGGGAGAGACTCTGGGCTTCCTCTGTTAGCATCACCAAAAGACCTTCTGTCTCCATCTCCAAACATCTCTAAGCATCAACAACTGTCCAGATCTCTCCAAAAGTCTCCCTCAGCTGCTCTGAGCTCCTTCTGTCTATGAGCTCTCTTATAAAACTCCAGTGATTTAATTAATATCCACCTTGAATAAGCAGGGCCCACATATCCATGGAAATAATTCAATCAGTTTTCACTGTCATTAACATACTAATCAATCTGCCCCCATAAGATTGCATTAAACAACATGACTTTTGGGGGGAAATAATATATCCAAATTGGCACACTGAGTGTTATGGAATTAAGGGAATCTGAAGAAGAGGAAGACATTGCTATCCAAGGAAGAAGAACTAGCACTTACATAAATCTAATTTGATAGACTTTGAGGGCAGGAGCTAATCTTAGAGGGATATTGTGGTTTCTAACATAATTCTTCTGTCCACTGAATAGGGCTCACACATTAGGACAACACTGGTGGGTTAGAACATGGGACCATAACAGTGCTTACACAGCACCCTCAGCACTCCATATCTCAGGGTTGGTGGAAAAATAAATTCCATTCCAATACTCCAGGTGATGATGGGGTTGAAGTTGCTTTTGTACATTTATCTGGATACAGTTTGTCAAAATGAGGGCTGTTCAGCAACTTCAGGGGGACCACCAGTAGACCTAACTGTGGAGACTAAAGCAGGAAAAAGCAGGGAGATAAAACTAAATAAATTATGCAAAACTCTTGGCACAAGTTGTGGCCTTTGTAAGTGGTCTAAAAAATGGTTTTTACGGTTATCTGTGATTTCCTTCTTGAAACATTCTATTTGACTTACTTGATGACTAGGGTTGCCCAATTTAGCAAATAAAAAATACAAGATGCCCAGTTACATTTCTATTTCAGATAAACAATGAATACTTTTTAGTATAAGTATTTCTCAAATATTATGTAAACCTACTGATACACCCCCTGTGGGTTTTTCTCATTTTCTCTGGATAAAGCATCTCAATCTCCTCTAGTGGCTCCATCTTTCCACATTGACTTTCTATCCCACATATTATTACTACCTTGGTAATTTTACATACAATATTTTTTGGCCTGGAAAGATCATTCTCCTTCTCTTAGTGTGGCAATGTTATTCCTATCCTTCAAGTCCCGGCATAATCAGAGTAAACCCAAGACTGAGCAAAAATCCACATCATGCAGTTTCACAATACACATTCCAGCACTCAACACGTCACTTCTTGTTAAATATATGTGTCCCTTTCTAAACTAAAGTCCATAGGACAAGGATTATGTTTGACTCAAACTCTGTTGTCTCTTGCACCCAACACAGTAAACCCATTCAATAAATATTTGTAGCATATGAAAGGAATGTCTTCAATATGTTTATTATTAATAAACTTTAGTTTTTTATTTCACATTATATATTCTTCCAATGTATTAAAATATACTGAGAAGCACCCTACTATACACAGTATTACGATGTTAGTCAACAACAAACTTCTACTGGGTAGTGGTCAGTTCTGATTTTTAGTGTAATAGTGATTTACTGGATGCCTGCAATGTCCTAGGTGCTAAGGGAGGTGATTTGACTTATTCTCTAATTTTATCCTCATATAGCCAGCCCTAATAAGATTGATAGTCTCTCACAGTTTTAAGATTGATATTAGGTCATAGATTGTCAGTGGTTAATATAACATTTGACAGGACATTGATATTTGGAAAAATAATTATTAATAAATGTCATCACTCTACATAGAAAGGCATACTCAAGAAATCAAGCAACAAAACAGATGTTTGGTGAGTAGGAGAAATTAATGGAAGCATAAAAAGACAATGTCACAATCTATGAGATTCTAGTGTTTCCTTTTCCAGGACAGAGGGTCCATTTCTTTCTAGGTGATTAATACAAGAATTATTAGAATCAAATAAGACAATCTCTTATTGACCAGCAAATTTCTTATTTTGTTTCCTTTTACTTAGCCATTAAAAATGATGATATTACATTCATGCCAGAAATTGTATAATATCCTAAATATTACCATCTCTTCCATTAGTAATTTTTATAATGATCTATGTTTTAGAACCACTGAAGCCTTATCAATGCAGTTGCAAATTATTTTTATGTGAGTAGTTTCAATAGAGGTTTTGTGGGTTTTTCAACATTTACTGAAAGTAATATTTTCTACTGCTGTTTCAAATGCTTTGGCTATAAGCTCTGTGAGGCTTTCCACCCACTGTTCACAGATTACAAAGTATTTTGATAATCCAGAGAGAAGAGAAAATGTTAGAACTCTCTCTCATACTGGCCTAACTCTCCTTCCTCACATCTGTGTAGTGACTACAACATCTATTTCCACAGGATAATCACTATTTCCTTCTACAAGGAGAGATTTTCTCCTCATGTATCTCTCACATCCACAATGCAGCCTCTCATCTTAGGTAACACCTCAGACTTCAATCAGATGACCATCATTTTCTCTAACATGTTTGAGAAAGGGGAGTGGAAGGTAAGGCAAATGAATTTTAGCCATGAGAGGAAAAAATGTGTGAATTGGCTGGGTCCTTTGAGACTTTAACCACTCAAAAACACATCTCTGAAAAATCAGATTTTATCTCAGGCAAAATTATCTTAGCACACATTGAATAAATATTATTTTCCCTATACTAGGACTCTGGTCCTAACCTTTAAGTCTACTTGGTCACTGTGGCACTCCTGAGGTTGTGCATTCTTCCCCATGCTGCCTACAACCTGGAAGTGATATAGACGAGCCACACATGCTGTGATGATTAACTTTATGTGCCAACTTGTCTGGGCTGTGGTATCTAGTTGTTTGATCAAACATTGGTCTAGATGTTGCTATGGAGGTAATTTGTAGATTGGACTAGCAGTTATAATCAGTTGACTTTGAATAAAGTAGATTACCTTCTTTAATCTACTTTAAAGAAGTGGACATCATCCAATCAGTTGGAGGTCTGAAGAGTAAAGGACTGAGGGTTCCAAAAGGAACAAGAAATTCTCCTTCAAAACTACTCTTCTCTAAGTTTCCAATCCACTGGTCTCTCCTGTGGATTTATGAATTGACATATCAATATCAACTCTGGAATTTTCAACTTGCTGATTTCCCATACGAAATTCAGATTCAAGAGCTTTACATCACTCTAAATAGAATTTCCAGCAACTGACTTGCCCTTCAGAATTGGACTTGCCTGTCCCCATAATCACAAGAGCCAATCCCTTAAAATAAATCATATATATGTTTTTATAGACAATTCCTTTAAGAAATGGGTTGTCCTTAGGGTACTAAGAAAGTTCAAACAGACTCTTTGGCATTTAAGAATAGTGTAAGGCATCAGAAAAACAGATGCTAAGAATTGGTCAGTGTGAAAGTTAAAATAAAAATGATTGGTGTGAATATAGATTATCTATAATTGGAAATCTATCTCAAAGAATTAATTATGGCTAGGACTCCAGTCATTAAAATAAAAGAAAAAGAAAGCAGCTCTTCTCACTAACCTGTATATCAATTCACACATCCTAGGCTTAGTGTTGATGCTGCTCTTACGTATGTCATGGGGAAAATAAAGAAAACACATAAAGCAAGTTGAAGGCAATTGGATTTTAGTTTATACAAACTAGATATTTTGCACAATTCCTCATATGCTAAATTACTAAGAGATAATGGTTATAGAGTTTCAGTTATCTGATAGAGTAAAAATACCAACCTTTGCTTAGATTCAGGAGAATATCTTTATATAAACCTGGTAAAGTGTTTCATATCAAACCAACTGCAAAACTAAAAATAATTAAAAAAAAGAGTAGCAACTTAATCATCATTGTGAAGATTAATTACTCATTGGGTAACAAACAAAAGTGACACATGATATGTGAGGATATAAGCAATTCTAATAGAATGCTACAGTCAGAGGGTGCAGTGATTTTGATATGTGACCACTTAAGTAATGTTGTTTCATGTCCTCAAAATTTTGCAAACAGAACTTTCACTCTCCTTCAGAAAGAAGAAATGTGTGACCTTCCACAGTTTCTTAATCTCTCTGTTTTCTCATCTTGAGAATGATAATTTCACAATCAACATGACTCCTGTATGAGGCAATGGATAATTTTTTCCTTGCATTTAAAGATGTTTTATGTAAAACAGTGTGAGCTCTGCCAAGCAAGCTGTGATATAACGAAAAAAGTTTATTAGAAGTCATAGTGAGAGCATAGTTAGCTAACTTAGAGAAAAAAATGCAAATAAGACACTGTTTGTAGGCTACAGTCCTGTAGGAGCAAACATTTACATTCATTTCTGTGAATCCTTACCTGTTCTCCAAACTCAGAAAGGCTTTGCAATGCTGATTGTCATTGTTCAAAAGCATGAGAAATGGAAGCCATATTAAAAGAATTCCTATAAGGAAGGTTTTTTTAACCACCATCTACTTTGTATGCCTTGAATCTTTCCTTTATCCTAATTCAGAGCTACACCTATAGAAAATCATGTTTGAATATACTTCTTACATGAAAAATAATAAAGTTTCAAAGTAAAATACAATGAATAGTACATTTCACTAACATTTAATCATTTCTATGAAGAATTTGAAGTCCTTTAACATATACCCTTAAAGGACAGCAATCTATCAGCAGGGACCTCTGAAGTGCTTGATATACATACATAAACCTGAATTTTAAGAAAGAAATCTATGTTATATTCACAGATAAAATTTAGGATGAAAACAGCTTTGCTTAAGTTTATTGAATTATTGTCCTCTGAGGTTGAGAGAATGGATTAGAATGAATAATCATCTATAAATTTGCTATGGGAGCTAGTCCAATTATACCTTATAGGCAGTTTGCAGAGTGGTCAGGGGTGACTTTGGAGTCTGCAAGCCTGGGTGCAGTCTTTGATTTTACCTACTTGGCACATTAACAAAGCTTCAATTTCATTATCTCTAAGGGGATGGTATAGTGGATACCCACTGTACAGCATAAAGAATATCCATTTTTCTCCCTTCCAAAAAGAGCTTCCTGAATTTCCTTCAGAACTACTGACTTATATTTAATGCTTATATTTCAAATGGCACTGACCCCTTCCATAGGCCAAAGATAGGCATGCGACCCAGGCATAGCCAAAAAGTACAAAAGAGCAATGACACTTGGATCTTTGCTGGTATTACTGGAAAATCCACTGGAGTTGGCCAATTGAAATGGGTGGTTAAACATTTTAAAAATAACTTCCTTCCAAGTAAAGTCAATACAGTGGTAAGCAAAACATTTGGAAAGAAATAGAGGGAACCGACAATACCATGTGAGCTGATATTGAATGTTGATTTGCCTGAAACCAAATCACCCCATGATTTCAATTTCATGAACAAAGAAATCTTATTTAACATTTATTTATTTATTTATTTTGCCAAAAGAGTGCTGTATAATACAGAGATGGATTAGAATGATTATAGTGTTGTGGGAATTTTGTACATATTAAACACTGACCACAGTACCTGTCACTTTAAATGTTCATTCAGATTTTCTAATGTGATATTTAATTAGGTCAATCTAAATTGATGCCTGACCCTCTCTCTCTGGCTAAGCCAACTTGAAAGGTGAAATCACTGCCCTCCCCCCTACGTGGGATCAGACACCCAGGGAAGTGAATCTCCCTGGCAACGTGGAATATGACTCCCAGGGAGGAATGTAGACCTGGCACCGTGGGACGGAGAACATCTTCTTGACCAAAAGGGGGATGTGAAAGGAAATGAAATAAGCTTCAGTGGCAGAGAGATTCCAAAAGGAGCCGAGAGGTCACTCTGGTGGGCACTCTTATGCACACTTTAGACAACCCTTTTTAGGTTCTAAAGAATTGGGGTAGCTGTTGGTGGATACCTGAAACTATCAAACTACAACCCAGAACCCATGAATCTCGAAGACAGTTGTATAAAAATGTAGCTTATGAGGGGTGACAATGGGATTGGGAAAGCCATAAGGACCAAACACCACTTTGTCTAGTTTATGGATGGATGTGTAGAAAAGTAGGGGAAGGAAACAAACACACAAAGGTACCCAGTGTTCTTTTTTACTTCAATTGCTCTTTTTCACTCTAATTATTATTCTTGTTATTTTTGTGTGTGTGCTAATGAAGGTGTCAGGGATTGATTTAGGTGATGAATGTACAACTATGTAATGGTACTGTAAACAATCGAAACTACAATTTGTTTTGTATGACTGCGTGGTATGTGAATATATCTCAATAAAATGATGATTAAAAAAAAAAAAATAAAGCTTATGTGCTTTATTACCATGAAAAAAAAAAAATAAATAAATAAATAAATTGATGCCTGAAACTCACTGGCATGCCCACCTGAAGATTTCTCAAGAGACACAACCTTGATAACCAGCCACAGAATATATTCTCAGCAATAGCAACTTTAAGAAAGAGAAGAGATGATTTTGAAAAACTAGGACTCCACATCATTCCATGAAACTTCATTTGGACAGATTTATGTAGTATGTGCTATGTATTGGCTGTACAGTCATGCTCCTGAGTACCACCCATATTTCTAGCTAAACCCAGGCCCTTCCTTTACAATATTAGGACAAAAGACTCTGTGGAGTAAACAGCATAGGATTCTGAAAGAACATTAACCAACATAAATTATATATATATACATATATATGTATGCATATATATATAAATCTGGGTCACATCATAGCCAGAGACTGTTCTGAGTTATATCTGTTACTAAAGGTTGACACCTAGATCTAGGAAGGAGGAACTGAGAATGTATATAATTCCATTAGTTGAGTTTTGTCATCTTCATTTTTTTTTAATGTCTTTTATTTGTACAAACTTCTGTGCTTATAATACCTTCAGTGTTGTTATAGTTAGATCTGGACAAGGGAGAGATATCCTGAATATTTCAGGCAATATTCTGGTGTCCAGGTGGATGCACCTGGATAAGCAGCATACTTTGAAAATTTACCTTAAAAGTCTCAGCCATCTGGATCTCTTTCACCTTCCATAGACATCTGCACATAGAAAGAGTATAGATTTACCAGCATCTATCTCAGTGTTCCTTTGCAGTACATCATTAAAAGAATTAGACTTCACAGGTGGCAAAAAAAAAATTTCATCCCTAAGAGTTTTAAATAGATCTGTTAACTTATTAGCAATTTGTTAGCAGTCTGGACTGTCATGAACAAGAACATATGCACAATATGAGGCAACCCTTTTTAGGTTCTAAAGAATTGGGGTAGCTGGTGGTGGATACCTGAAACTATCAAACTACAACCCAGAACCCATGAATCTCAAAGACAATTGTATAAAAATGTAGCTTATGTGGAGTGACAATGGGATTGGGAAAACTATAAGGACTACACTCCCCTTTGTCTAGTTTATGGATGGATGAGTAGAAAAATAGGGGAAGGAAACAAACAAACAAACAGACAAAGGTACCCAGTGTTCTTTTTTACTTCAATTGCTCTTTTTCACTTTAATTATTATTCTTGTTATTTTTGTGTGTGTGCTAATGAAGGTGTCAGGGATTGATTTAGGTGATGAATGTACAACTATGTAATGGTACTGTGAACAATAGAATGTACGATTTGTTTTGTATGACTGCGTTGTATGTGAATATATCTCAATAAAATGAAGATTAAAAAAAAGTGTATTGCATGTGAAATAACAATTAACTCAAAGGTACATTTAAGCTAGACCCTTCAGTGGTTTTCACCAATACTTATTATGCAACACAGAGGATTTCTTTTTAAAGAGGCCTTTGAGGAGCTTGTAACTGAATAGAGAATATATCTAAGCTAATTACAGAATATTAGATGTTGATATAAAATCAAGGGCTAAACAGTAAAATATAGGAAATATAACTAAATATGTTTAGAATTGGGAATATTTTCCTGGAGCAGGTAAGTCTTGATTGGACCTTCAAGTGTGTGCAGAATTTAGGTGATTTTACTTGAAAGGGAAAAAGAAAAGAAATCCAACTACAAGTAATACTCAAGGGTACTCTCCATGGTGAATAGTGGGAAATAAATGCTTACAGAGGTTTAATACTATCAAAACTTTTATTAAGCTCTCACCAAAAATACTCTGCAAATATATGACTCACTAACATAACTATGTATGCCTCATCTTGGAACCCAGGATTCTCTCTTTTGACTCCAGTGAAAGTCTTTAGCTGTTTCTGAAATACGTATTCCCTTCATGGGTATCAAAAGAAGAATGAAAATGGTATCTCACTGGGCACCATTTTTTCCACCCTAAGTGTTAGCTAAAAACTATCCATCTCTTGAAAGCTGAATGGATGTGCTGAAACCAAAAGTAAAAGAACAGGACTGATATTTTGTTCTGAAGTAAATCTAACTTCTATTTGGATTATTAGCACTTGAAATCTCAGATTCTCTCTCTCCCTCTCTCCCTCTCTCTCTCTCATAGTCATCTATGTATTAATATTTCATAAATAATCTACTTCCAAAAATGATTGAGACTACATGCAACAAAAGCTCTTACATTGTAATCTGTGAGTCACCTGCAATATCTACAAGATGTCTTCATGAAACATGAGGTGAGGTTTTCATTCAAGATTGCTCCAATGACATAGTCTATGTTTTCAACACTCTGTACTTTTTTTCTTGTAGATTCCTATTTCTTTGAAATCTTTTGCCTTTCTTCTCTGGTAGCAAAACAGCAGTAGCAAACCACCAAAGATGTCCATGCCCTAATGCCTGTAACCTGTGAATATTTAGGTTACATAACTTCAGATGGAATTAAGGCTCATAACCAGTTGACTTTAAAATCAGCAGATTATCCAGGCAGGCCCAGGGTAATCACAATGATCCTTAAAGTGGAAGAGGGACACAGAAGAGGACAGTCAGAGGGAAATATTGCTATGTAAGAAAGAAACAGAGAGATGCAGTATTGCTGGCATAGAAGGAGGAAGGGGAGCACAAAACAAGGAATGTGGACAGCTTGTGTAAGGTGAAAAGGCAAGGAAAAAGTATCTCCTCTAGAGCCCCCAAAAAAGAATGCAGCCCTACCCACACCTTGATTTTAGCACAGTGAGAGGACCTGTGTCAGTCTTCTAACCTTAGAAATGGTATGATAATAATCTTATTTTGTTTTAAGTCACTAAATTTCTGATAATTTTTATATGCACAATAGAATACTAATACACCTTCAGAAGCCCAAATAAAGATTATAGATTCCATGAATATAAGGTCCCTATCATGAAGTTCTGTCAGTTCCATGAATGCTGGGACTATGATTTAGATATAGGAGGGATATAGTGATTGTTTCTTGGGTTGATGAATGAGTAGATATCTCCTTATGGGAAAGTGGCAATTTAATTGCTATACCAGGCTGCAGGACCATGAAGACTGGAATATATATAGAGGCTCTTCTATGCTCAGTAAGAAACATAACTAAATGTATTTGTAAGGAATGATACTGAGATATATCTGCAATCCAGCAAAGACAGATGAGATCAACTACAGTGATAAAAAAATCAAATATTAGACAAGAGCACCAAAATAGGATGTGTCAGGGCAGAGGAAGTACATGAGGAATAAAGAGCAGCGCACGGAGATGGAGATTTTCCCTGAGATTGATAGGTTCCTGGCTACAGGGATTTTTATAAAGAATAAACTTGCCTAAGTTGGGATAGAGGATGACTGATTTGCACCTGAGGAGTGATGCTGAATGATCTCCATTTGCTGTTATTACATTTTTACTGTTGTTTCAACTGGCAAAATTCTTAATGTGTCAGTGCATCAACTTTGGAATGTGGCATGCTGAATTTTATTTTTGAGTCTTCTATATGCTATTGGCACTCATTCTCTCATTAGTAAAATCAGAGTGATAATCATACCTATCTCATAAATTGAGAATGGCATAACACATGTAATGTGTTTGACATCCAGTAAGTGTATCAATAAATGGAAGCTTTCATTATTATAATATTAATTATGTAATAGTTATATTTGGGGAAGAAAGAGTCTGATTTTGGGCACACTAATACCACCATTAATTGAAGCTAAAAGGCAATGTATTTTCTGAGAGGTCCTTAAATTGGCAAATATTGCATTCTACTCCAGGGCAGCCTTTTTGTTTTTTTTACTAGTTTTAAATGCAATTTTATTGAGGTCTATTCACAAACTATATAATCCATACAAAGGATACAATCACTGGCTCACAGTATCATCATACAGTTGTACATTCATCATCACAATTACAAAACACTATCATTACTCCAAAATAAGGAAAAAAGTAAAAAAGAATACCCCAAATATCCTGTACCTCTTATTGCCCCCTATTATTTATATATTTCTGTCTTTATTTTATAACTCATCTACCCATACACTGAATAAAGGGTGTGCCAATCATAAGGCTTTCACAATCACAGGGTCGCATGATAAAAGATATATAGTTATACAATAATCATCAAGACTCAGTCTACTGGATTACTGTTCATCAGATTCAGGTATTTCCTTCTAGCTATTCTAGTACACCAGAAACTAAAAAGGAACTTCTATTGAATGCACAAGAATAACCTCCAGAATGACCTCTCAACTCTATTAGAAACCTTTTAGCCACTGAAAGTTTATTTCATTTCATCTCTTTCACAGGTTTTCATCCAGGAGGCATTTTCAATCCCACAAAGCAAGGGTCAGGCTCATCCCTGGGAGTCATGACCAGTGAATAGGGAAGGATAGTGAGTTTATTTGCAGAGTCAGATGAGAGTGAGAGGCCACATCTGAGCAACAAAAGAGGTTCTCTGTGGGGGATGCTTAGGCATAAATATAAGTAGGCTTATCTTTTATTATATAGGAATAAGTTTCATAAGGGCAATCCCCAAGATCAATCTCTTGACTTATTAAATTGAGAGAGCCTAATGTATGTGCAAATACCAGGAATTCCCCAAGTGGGGAAGTTTAATATTTCCACATTTTTCTCTGGTTTCTCAAGGGGATTTTGCAAATAGTTTTTTTTTTTTTTTAATTTTTCTTCCCCAAATACTCTGGGATATATCAGGGTATACATTAAGCTGTACAGAATAACATTCCATTCCCTATTCTAGGTTCCACATTATTATGTTGTTTAAATAAACTGACCACACAGGTCAAATTAGATAGTGTGCCACAAAGAGTATAATTTTTTTTTACCAAATAAACATCTCTTAAGTAACAGTTAAAAGTTAAGAAATGATGTGAATGTGGTAGAAGTTTACAATCTAGGAATCTTTACAATAAGCCTTATTGAACATACTGTACTCCAGCATGTTGATTGTCCACTTTCTGCCCACATTCTATCCCCTGATAACCTATGCTCTTGAATACAATTATCAGCATTTGCTCATTATATCTCATTTATGTTAGTGAGGTCTTACAATATTCATCCTTTTATTTCCAGCTTATTCCACTCAGCATAATGTCCTCTAGTTTCATTATCCTAGTAGTGTGCTTCAAAACTTTATTTCTTCTTACAGTTGCTCAATATTCCATTGCATGTAGACATCACAGTTTGCCCTTCCATTGACCCATTGATGAACGCTTAGGTGACTTCCATCTATTGCAAATCAAGTCACACTTAAATGACTTCCACCACTGCCACAAACACCTGCCATAAAAATATGTGCAATGTGTATTCATGTCCCTGTTTTCAGCTCTTCCAAGTATATACCAAATATCAGGGTTGAAGGATCATATGACAACCCTATACATAGCTTCCTGTGGAACCACCACTCTACCCTCCTGAGGGTCCGCACCTCTCTACTTCCTTACCAATAGTGAATAGGTATATCTCTCTCTTCACATCCTCTTCAGGGGTTGTATCTTTCTGTTTATTTTTAAACAGTTTTATTCACACACCCTGAAATCCATCCTAAGTGAACAAACAATAGTTCCCAGTATAATCACATAGTTATGCTTTCACCATCACAAACTATATGAGGACATTTCAATTTCTTCCACAAAGAGGAGAAAAAAAATAAATAAATAAAATAAATAAAGAAACCTAAAAGAATTTTTGAAAAGGAGAAACAACAACCACCATTCCCTACCCCTCCCTTATACCTGTCTCTATTGACCCTTAGGTTTGGTACATCACCTTTGTTATAAATAATGGAAGAATGTCACAATATTGCTGTTAACTATAGACCTTAGTATGAATTGATCATATTTTTCCCATATGCCTTCCCATTTTCAACACCTTGCAATATTGACATTCATTTGTTCTCCATGACATAAAATTTTTCTTATATGTTTACATATAATTGCCATAATTCTCCACTCTGTCTTACTAAGTTACACAGTTTCAGGTTTTATCCTGTATCAAATATGCCCCAACCTTCCCTTTTCAACCATACTCACTCAGCTTTGTTCATTATACTTACAATGTTGTGCTACCATCCTATAGTATGGTGCTATCCAATTCTGAATCTTTCCAATCAATTCCATTGAACATTCTGTACTTCTTCAGCATTCAAAAGTCAATCTCTACCATCTCTCTACCTCCTGACAACCCATGCTCTTAACTTAAACTTTCAGGGTTTGCTCATTATAGTTAGTTCTTATTAATGAGAACATACTGTATTTGTCCTTTTGTTTCTGGCTAATTTTGCTCAACATAGTGTCCTCAAGGTTCATCCACTTCTTTGCATGTGTCATGACTTTATTCTCTTTTACAGCTGTAAGATATTCTATTGTATGTATATACCACAGTTTGTTTCTCCACTTGTCTGTTAATGGGTATTTAGGCTCTTTCCATCTCTTGACAATCATGAATAATGCCACTGTAAACATTAGTTTACAAATGTCCATGTCCTAGCTCTCATTTCCTCTGGCTGTAAAGCAAGTAATGGGATAGCTGGATCATATGGCAATGCTATACTTAGTTGCCTGAGAAACTGGCAAACTGACTTCCAGAGCAGTTGCACCATTCTACATTCCCTCCAATAGTGAATAAGTGTACCTCTTTCTCTACATCCACTTCAATTTCTGTGTTTCTGTGTTTTTTGTTTTTTGCGTGTTTTTTTTTTTTTTTTTTTTTTGGTAAATCTGTCCTCTTTTCTTAAGATTTTATAAAGCCAAAAAATTATCATTCCTCTAAAAGTCCAATATGGTAAGGATAAAATATCACCATTTTCTCTTAGTTAAGCATTTTCTTGCCAAACTGCAATTGCAGTTTATTCCTGTATGACCTTCATCATTTTTGCCATATTTGTATATCAACACCTTGTTAATTACTTAATATTCTTCCTTAAATCAAGTTGCTGTTCATTAAATAAATATATTTTTAAAAAGAAATTTATGTCAAGTGTAGTACTGGAAAGTGTTATGGTGCCCGCGAGTTAAGGTACAAGACAGCCAAACGGAATTTAAAAGAGCCTTTATTAGTCAGCTAGCTGGTGGCTGCTGCCTGTCACTCCGCGCAGGGAGTTCAGTGAGCAGCAGCCACCTGGAGAGTGCTTGAGACTTATATAGGCAGAAATCACATCCTGAAAATGCAAGCAAGCTACTTTGACAAAAGCAGAGTCGACGGCTAATTAATGGGTGCTTAAGGTCTTTAGCAACCTTGAGAAATTTTCTCAAGGCTGGTGCAATGGTTAATTATTGGAATGGTTACGCTTGGCTAATGCATACATCCGCAAGTCTCACTCCCTAAAATGGCACAGTTTCACTCCCTTCCTCTCAGGGCTTAAATGTTTACTTTGCAGTCATTACCGGTTGAGGGGGAAGGGGACTCTCTTGCTACAGATTAAGGGGAGGGAGCCCACTTCATTCCCCACTGGTTTTTAGGGAGAATCAAATCATTGTTTCCCCCGAGGGTAAGAATTGATATTGGTATTGGGACTGCAAAACCATAAGCTTCACGCTTTGAATACGTCGTTGGACAAATTTAACTAAACTGTTTATGACACAGGGGCCTATGATTAAGGCTAACGTGATAAGAGCCAGGGGTCTGGCAACTGCTGATATTAAGGTAGTTAACCATGGAGATTGAGAAAATATACTTTCAAACCAATTTGCCTCCTTTTTCCTTTGCTCTTCTCTATCCTGTATTCTCTTTTGGAGTTGGTTTAAACTTTCTTTAATTACACCTGAGTGGTTAGTATAAAAACAGCATGCTTCCCCCAAGGCTAAACAAAGCCCTCCCTGCTTTAAGAATACAAGGTCGAGTCCCCTCCGATTCTGAAGCACTACTTTTGCCAATGAGCTTAAGGACTCCTCAAATTTAGTAACGCTTTCTTCTAAGGTTTTTAGATCCTGGTCGATCTGAGTACTGAGGCTTTTAAAATTTTGGTCTCCTGTGACAAGTGCTGTGGTTCCTACTGCGGTTGCCCCCGCTACCCCAAGTCCCAGGAGCACTGGCACTAGTATTGGTCCCCCTCGCCTGACTCGTTTGAGGTTATTTAGCCCGAAGTGCTCCCTACCTCCCTCACCAGAGTAGTAATATACTTGGGGAGGGACATGGGTGAGAATGCATAGTCCTGGAGCCTTAGGTTGCATGAGGGTGGGGGGGGTATAAACACGGTGTTAACCCCGTTGTACAGGGAAACCATGTTCCTTTGGGCGCTACTAAGTAGTATCCGGTATGACCTGCCGGGCTGTTGCTAAAAATGGTTACCGAGGTGCAAGAATTAACGTAAGGAGAAGTAGACAGAGGGAATTGAGGGGACTGGAAGCATGGTCCTTGTCCTTGAAAGTCACCTAAAGTGAGTTTAGGGGTAGTGCCCCAGGGACAATAGTGTGAATTTTGGTGAATATTTGATAGGGAGACATTTTGAATGTTATTGTTAGTTACTCCTATACTCCGGTTAGCTCCCAGGCCTGTATAATAGGGTGCTTTGGGGTTTAGACATAGCCAGCAATCTTCAGTTAAGTTGGGGGAAGTTTGGTTTAAGAATTTAAACATGAGTTTAAGTGTATTGAATAGAGACTCTTGTCGGGAGTTTGGAGGTGGAGGGAGGGGAGTTGCTTTTGAAGATAAGGGGTGGCTTTTTATGGTGGAGTAAGGATGGGTAAGTGGGAAAGGAGTAGTTGTTACAGGTATTTTGATGTCGATGGGGTCCAGGGGCCCTATTGGATTTAAGGGCTTAGGAATTTTCCTTTTTTGAATAGTGAATAACACTCCGGGGTCATATCCTGACACATATAGGCGCAATCCCCACGTTTTTCCCCCCAACCACTGGGAATCTTCCCAATGCTGCTGTGGTTCAACAGTAACAGGGTTACAGTTCCCAATTACACAATTTTTAATAGGAGCTTCTGGCCTTATCTCCCTGGTGACCTTTAATAAATGATCTACGTTTTTCCATGGGGCTATGGTTTCACAGCCCCAACTATAACAGAAATAATCATCCTCTCCCCCACACTTTGAGGCACTTTTTGCAGACAGATATAATGTTGACTACGCCATAGCCCTCGTTCCAGTTCTAATTTACCACAACTGAAGCCCCAAAGCTCTACCCTTCCCCCTCTCAAATAGGTATTTACAGCTTCTGGTAGATTCCAGAGTCTCCCAAAGAGTTTACATAGGTCAAAAACAAATTTAGGGCTGCCAGGGGTGCTAATCTGGCTGACCACTGTTCCATCAATGGTGCAAGTTAACTGCCACGTATAATTAGTGGCTTGATGGGGGTTCTCGGCGGCTAGCATTGTTACTAGAGTCAGCATAATGGCGTACGTCGCTGCAGCCGAAGTTTTAGGGGATCTGATGTTTTTTTGTATGGACCATTCTGCGTTCTGGTCAGAGTCTGCCTTTTTAATTTGTGAGCGATGTATCCAAAATCTTTTACCTGCGACTTTCATGGCAGTCGGTGTACTTAGAATCACCTGATAAGGCCCAGCCCAGCGTGCCTCAAGGGAGGAGGGATTCCTTTTTCTGATCCACACTAAATCACCAGGTTCAGCAGTAGGGGTTTCTTCTTCCGCGGTGTCAGGTTTCGGACGGTGGGCGCTGACGACGTGATAGATGTTTTTGGAGCTGTAGTGTAAAGCCTGTAAGGACTTGAGAAGTTCAGAGTTAGACAGGGGGCAAGCTGCTCCTCCCTTAACTTGGGGAGGAGCGGGGGTGGGCTGCCGAACATGGCTTCGTATGGAGTAATACCTTTTACATAAGGAGTACACCTAGCTTTAAGTAAGGCAAACAGAAGAAGGCTCACCCAGTTTCCGCCAGTCTCTAATTTAAGTTTGGTGAAGGTTTCCTTAAGTGTCCGATTCATTCTTTCTACCTGTCCTGAGCTTTGCGGTCTGTAGATGCAGTGTAGCTTCCATTTGATTCCTAATGCTTTTACCAAGTTTGGGGTAACTTGGGCTATAAAAGCCGGACCATTCTCAGACCCCATTTCTACTGGTAGGCCAAACCGAGGGACAATTTCAGCCAATAATTTCTTAGCTACTACCTGAGCTGACTCTGACCGAGTTGGGTAGGTTTTAACTTATCCTGAGAAGGTGTCCACCAGCACAAGTAAGTACTTGTATTCCCCTGGTCTAGGAGGCAGTTTTGTGAAGTTTATTTTTTATTGCTTTTCTGGAAGTTGACCTCTTAGGCAGTGACTGGCGGCAGCAGGGGTACTTACATGGCTTGAGTTGACTTGAGCACAGACGTGACATTTTTTGCTTACTTCTTTTGCTAACTGAAAAAAGCTTACGTATGTAAAAGTCAGTTTTTAGCAGTTTAGCTAATTTTGTCCTTTTCAAGTGTGTACTTTGATGCGTTTGGAAAATTAAGTTTCTTCCCAGTGCTTCTGGTAGGAGGAGTTTGGAGTAGCCGAATATTAGAGTTTGTATAAGTTGGGGTAGCTTTTAGTACCCGGGGCAGTAGGAGGGGCAAAGCTTGAAGAGGCCCCACTGGTTTTAGGGCTGCTTCTTTGGCCGTCTGGCTGGTGAAAGCATTTTTTTTTTTGCCTCGGGCGTATTTTTTTCTGGAGGTTAGGAGACCACATTCCTGGTAGATGGTTTCATGCAAGTATGCGGTGGCAAATGCATACCGGCTGTCTGTGTAGACAGTTAGGCCAGCCTGCCGCAACCAGATTGAGGTGCTTTGAAACATAGGCTATGACGCGTTTCATGGCCCCAAGCACTGTGTTAACACTCCTTTTGCTGCCCTTTGTGCCTTGGCTACATGCAGCTGGAACGGCTTTTTGAGATTTGGGAGTGCTAAGGCTGGGGCTCGAGTGAGTGCCTGTTTTTAGAGTCTGAAAGGCTCCCTCCTCTTTACAGAATGCATATTGGTTTTGGCTTAGAGGGGGCCCTCTTTGTCCTTCTTTCTTACTGGACAGTCTATTACCTCCTCCCGACTTTTTTTCGAATTTTTGGTTCCTTTTTCGGTTTTTATTCCGCACCTGGTCTTCACTCATGGCAAGTAGGACCTTTGCCATTTTTTTTATTTAAATCTTCAGAACACTCTCTATTAGTGAAAACTTGTTGAGCAACCTTCACCAACTCGCTTAGTACCTTTCCCTCAAAGCCTTCTAACTTCTGTAATTTTTTCTTTATATTTGGGGCTGACTGGGCAACAAAAGCAATATTAATTGCTCGCCTGTTTTCTGGTGCCTCCAGATTTATAGGGGTGTATAATTGGTAAGCCTCCTGGAGGCACTCTAGAAAAGTGGCAGGGGACTTAGTGGCCCCCCTGAGTTACCTCAGTTACTTTGGACATATCTGTAGGCCTCCGCGCTGCTGCTCAGAGAGCCCCCATTAGAGTCTGGCGGTACCGTTCGAGAGTCTTCTTACCTTAATTCATGTTAGGGTCCCACCAGGGTCGGGTGAAAAGAAAAACGGTTTCGAGGCGGTCTGCTTCCGTGGTAGGTAGATCGTCTGGCCCCACGACTAGTTTCCATCCCTGGGCACGGATTCTCTTCCTCTTCTGACGTGAAAAGGGTTTGCAGAAGTTGATAGTTGTCCTATGTGGGCTGATGGGTAAAGAAAATGGACTCTAACAAAGAGATTAGTTGTTGGGGGTTTTGACCCTCTTGTATTCCTAGCAACTAAAACAGTAGGTGCTTAATAAATATAAACTGAAGCAATCAATATAAAGTATAGTGTCTGGGCTTTTGCCCAGAATAAATACTAAAAGTTTCAGCTGGAGCAGGGTTGGATGGAGAGACCAGAAACTAAATTCTGGGTCCCTCCTTGAGGAGGGAGTTAGCAGCAGGGACCCCTGCGCAGCCCGGTGAGGTAGAGCAGCCAGGCCCCAGCATTAGGGGCCCGAACGAATAAAGGACTGAGTCTTTCCCCAAGGGGCATGGCGCCTCAGGCCTGGCTTCAGGTGGGCTGCGGCGCCGGGAGTTTGGAGGGGGGGCACATGTAAAATACAGTAAGAACACTGGGTCAGAGTCTCATTTAATGAACCTCTGTGATAATTTTTCACTGGAAGGAGAGAACTTTTTTTTTACACAAGGTCAAGGGATGAGGATTTTCTCCAAATAGAATTTTGTTGGATTACTCATTTCAACATATTTGAATTTGAATGCAGCTTGCTAGGTTCACTATTAGCAACATTGCACAATTACTTTATGTTATTTAAGAACCATAGAAAGGAATGTTCTAGAAATCTCTTAACTTAAATTTTAAAACAAAACTGAATATTTGCTAAGGGCATGATCTTATTATTAATTTACAATTCAGCCATCAGCAAAAATTTAGTAAGTGGAGCAATTTCATGGATTTCTAAACATGACATAAAAACATGACTGCATACTTACTATCTATTGCACATTTCACTTTATTGATAGAGTTAAAAAATTTCAAGTTGATGGATTTCATAAAGTAGATGGCAACTTAACATTTTACTGTACTCTACATTCACTTTGCTAAACAAAAGCCTTTAAACAGGCCACAAAACACTGCAATAACACATTTATTTCCTAATAAAATAAACCTTTTTAATAACATTGAAGTAAAATGGTTTTACCTTTGCATTAAATGACATACCATGAACTTCTGCAATATAAAACTACTTTAAAAATGAGTATTAAAAGCTATTTACAAACTCCGGAGTGGGAACAAGGGGTCCTCCTGAACTTAGGGTAGGGGGGAACCTGAACTATTCCCGGAAAGGGCCCCGCGCTAGGGGCAGAGGGTCCTATGGAATAAGGTGGGGGCCGTGATAAGGGGGGAGTATTTTGTGGGGGGTTGAGGACTGGTGGCCTTTTGGGTGGCCCTTTAGAATGAGTACATCTTGCTTTTTGGAGGTTTAGGTGTTGAACAATTTTAGTCCCAGGGAGCCGAGTGGCAGCCCGCGCCTCCCTGCCCTCAGGTGGCCTGCCTCGCCCCCTGCCCAGGGAAGTGGCCTCTGGCCCCTAGCAGGGTTCCCGTGAGGACATGCAGCACTCGTACCACCATGGTGCCTCAGACATAGACAGGTGGGCTCCAGCGGGACAGCTGTCACTTGGCAGGTCACAGGGATGAGCGTGAGGCTTACCGTGCCCCATGGGGAGCCTCTGCCCCCACCCCCACCTCCTGGCTGAACGCAGAGAAGCCACTTGTCTTCACTAATCTCCCCCTGCCCCCCGACCTTGGCCTTTCCATGTGGCTGTTTTTGATGCCCAAATACGCTGTTCAGTGGGGCTTTGGCCCACACTCCCAAACAGGGGCTTGCCATTTCTAGAAAGTACAAAAGGATCCTCTGAGGTCAGAGGCTGTAAGACAAAAAGCAAGTGGTGTCACTAAGAAAAGATGAGCCACTTTTAAGCACCAGGCCAGCAGTTAACACCACCTCCCAGGGGGCTGGCATGTCTTCAGGATCTGGGAACACACTGGCTCCAGGACACCCCTGGATGTACAAGCAGACAGATGTCCTGTGACTTATCACGGAACAGAAATACCAAAAACAAAGGATGCTGGGGACCATTCCCTGGCTCACATACTTGGGGATCCGCCTCTGCTCTTTCTCCAGTCAGTGTCCAGCTGGTGACTGCTGATCATAGACAAATAATTTACTGGTGGCCTGTTTTACAGGGGAAAGCTTGTGCCCTGGCCAGAGGCAGGTCCTGGCACCTGCTCACCACTTCAGCGCTTGTTTACCAGCGCTCAAACCTTGGGGATAGGCTTGCCCACCTGGCCCGGCAGCAGGAAGGCAACACCCGAGTCTGTAGCCACGCGCCGCTGCCTGCAGACAAAGGGCCTGTTCACGCCCACCCCAGCCCTCCTGGAGCCTGTGGACAGCACAATATGCAGAAAAATGATTAAGCCATTTGGGGCGGTCAGTGAGGATGCCGATCCAGGTTTCAATATAGGGAATTTGATTCGGGTGTCCTGCACTCCCATAAATGACTCTTTGAACCTGAAAGGTAATTAGCAAATTTAGAGTCCCCTGGGAGGGGGGCAATTAGAATTTGGAAAGGTTGGCCATTTGAATTTGCAAAGGGCCCGGAGAGCTCCTGGGTTGACCGTAGCCCCCAACCCTGCAGCTCGTCGGCGGAAGTCCTGAACATTTTTCAAAAAACATTGCAACGGAGAGCAAGCGGAAGCAGATGGAGACTGACCCTATGGGACTGACAGTTGGCAAAACAGAAACAGAACGGAACAAAGACACCAACAACAAAACACAAAACAGAGACTAAGTCTGCACTAAGAGACCAATTCCAAACCTGTACCAGAACCTAAAACCTGAGGCCACCAGCCACCGTCGTGGTCCGAGGCCGGGTCTCGGAGTTACGGCTGCGTCCAGCCCTCCCAAAGACCCTAAAGGGGTTCCCCACCAGACCAGATTAGAGATCTCTTACCGTTGTGGGCCCATGTCCAGATGGCTCCAGAGGCAGATTTTCGAATCTCGAGGCCCGACCACTCGGTTCTCCACCGGGGCTGAGGAACGTCTCTCAGCGCGCCCCCCTGGGGGAAGACCGGTAGTCAGACCTCGTCTCGACCGATAAGCCTCGGAGTACGCCGAGGAGAAAATTCTCGCTGGGGCCTCCAAATGTTATGGTGCCCGCGAGTTAAGGTACAAGACAGCCAAACGGAATTTAAAAGAGCCTTTATTAGTCGGCTAGCTGGCGGCTGCTGCCTGTCACTCCGCGCAGGGAGTTCAGTGAGCAGCAGCCGCCTGGAGAGTGCTTGAGACTTATATAGGCAGAAATCACATCCTGAAAATGCAAGCAAGCTACTTTGACAAAAGCAGAGTCGACGGCTAATTAATGGGTGCTTAAGGTCTTTAGCAACCTTGAGAAATTTTCTCAAGGCTGGTGCAATGGTTAATTATTGGAATGGTTACGCTTGGCTAATGCATACATCCGCAAGTCTCACTCCCTAAAATGGCACAGTTTCACTCCCTTCCTCTCAGGGCTTTAATGTTTACTTTGCAGTCATTACTGGTTGAGGGGGAAGGGGACTCTCTTGTTACAGATTAAGGGGAGGGAGCCCACTTCAGAAAGCCACTATTGTTTGCTCTAAATAGAAATATTTTTGTGTAAGTGTAATAAAGCCAAATTATTATTATTCAATTCTAGGTATAAATTTGGCTGTTTGGCAAAGATTCTGAGCTAGAATCCCTGACTCTCTTAGATAGTGAGATATGTAAAAGGAGGAAAGGCAGAGAATCAGAACACAGAAGTTACAAGGTTCTGATTTCCAGATGCTGCAAGCTGTGTTGGCTTCAAAACCTTCATTCTGCTTTCTGACACAGTTAATTTACACATGCATAATTTTTATAAGATTATTATATCTCACTATTATTTTAATGCTCTATAGCACTTTAATCTAATTAAAACTGGCCCATTCATTTATTCATTGACTCATTAAAAAATATTTATTTTCTACCATGTGCCAAATGCTTTTTTAATTATCAAAGCTTAGGTAGTGAAAAAGGAGACAAAAGAAATCCTTTCCTTCATGAAGATGTACATTAACAAATAAATATGAGCTATAAATAGGTAGGTAGCTAGGTATGATGATCAGAATTATACAGGAAAATAATGTAGGTAAAGTGGGGGATAGGGAATATTCAAAAAGATAATCAAAGGCCTGAGTGAGATGAGGGACATAGTTATGAAACTATCTTTGAGAAGACTGTCCCAGAGAAAAGAGCTAACACAAAAAGCATTAGGCATATTCAAGACACAACAAGTTTGTTGGCATTGCTAGAATAGAGTGAGTTAGGAGAAAAGGGAAGGAGATAAGGTCAAAGAAGTACCAAGGGACCAGATCACATATGATCTTGTAAGTCACTGGAAGGTTTTTGGCTTTGACTGTAAGTGAATTATGCACTCCATCCCTTGTGTGAGGGTTAAGAATGACATGTTTTGAGATACAACTTTAAATATTTTCAGTCTGCTGAATAAACAATGGACTACTTTATTTTAAGAAACTATAAGGTATCTGAAAATGAGAAAAGTCAGGTAGCCATTACAATTAATTAGGCAAGAGATAATATTGACTTGGACCAGGATGTTAGAAGAGGAGGTGGGGTTTCTAAATATATTTAGAAGGTAGAACCAATGGGATTTAGTGGTTGAAACTCAGGAAGGAATCCAAAGGGTTTGGCTTAGCAACTGGAAAGACAGCATTCCCATGAACTGAGATAGATATCATTGTGGGAAGATGAAACTTTGGTTAAGTTTGGGATGAAGAATTCCTTTTGGAATATGATTTTGAGATATATTTTAGACATTTAAGTTGAGATGCCAAGTAGGCAGTTGAACATATGAGAGTGAAGCATGGGAAGAGTTTGGACTGGGAAAAATTATTTGAGAGGCATTACCATGTAGATAACATTTGAAATCATGAGATTGTTTGAAATCACCAAAATAATATTTATAGGCATGGTATAAAAGAAATTTGAGAACTGATCCTTCTTTAGGAGTTGGTAATATAAGGTAAGATGAGCAAAGAACATAGAGGAGAAGCAAATAAGGTGGAAAAAAAACTAGGAGTATGTCATGTCCTGAAAACAAATTGAAAAAGTGATTTAATGAGGTTGGATGAAATGTGAAAGGTGAAGATAAAGAATGATGAGGTCTGAGACTTTAAATATTCTATTTGAAAATATGAAGGTCATAGGCCATTTTGACAATGGTACTTGTGTTGAAGAGGGTATCCATAGAGAACAGATAATAAAAATTATAGAATATTTGAAGAGAAAGTAGAGAAAAGAAGTAGATAAAACTCTCAGGAATTTTGATGTGAATGAAACTGAAATACTAGTGTCACTTAGGGACCAAATGAGAGGAAAGTGAGATCAAGAGAGAGTTTGTTTTATGTAATTAGAAATTATAATACATGTTTAAGCTTATGAAAACATCTAGAACAGAAGATAAAATCATGTGTCACTAAAATGCCTTTTAATAGGCAAGAGGATATGGGATCAAATGCAATAATAGAAGGGTTGGCTTTGTATAACATATGCAGCTCATCTGTAGTAGCTGGAGGAAAGATAGGGTACATGGACCCTAGTAGTCTGTTTCATAATTGTAAATCCTTCTATTTTGCATTTGTATAACTTTCCATGGCCACTATGTGCTCTCCACATCCTAGAGTCCCTTCACAGTCACAGTCCAAATTCTTTCTTCTCTAAGATATTTTATTTGATAACAATTCACACCTTTGCCTGTCTTGCCTGAACTGTGATGACACTAATTAATAAGGTACATTTCAGTGTTCAACATATTATGTCTTGTTTGGTCCTCAGTACCATGTGTACAAGATTTGACTCTCCAAAACAGGTTAAAACTCTAGATATCTCTACTGTATTCACCCATACAACTGGTGAACTTATGCATTTTTAAAGACCACCACATAATTTGCTCTTTTCCTGAGGAACATTTTGTGACCCTCTCCCCAGAGTTAAATCCTTCTTTCCTTCTGCCTCTAGCATTTTCTGTCCCAAGCTCAAATCTCTTTAAAAACAACTCTCAAACATGATTGGAAATATATCTCTTAAATTCCCCTATTGATTATTTAGAATAGTAATTGAATGTTACTTTATTTGCATTGTGAGCTATAAGACATTATCTTGCACATAACAGGTGCTAAACTTATAGATGAAAAAAGTAAAAATATTTAGCATTATGTTAAGTATATAGCAGTAGGTGCTGACCGAAGGACATTTAGTAGTTGAAATCATTGGGTACTAGGAGCAGTGATTCAATTTCTTATGGTTATTAGTAAATAGATTTTAGTCACAGAATAAAGGACTATTTATCTCTGGCAAGAGGTAGGGGAGGTGGATCATTGTTGATTGTGGTAAACACAAGTTTTATTGATGGTGCCACTTGACTTAGTGAACGTTGATAGAGAAGAGTGTCAGCTCAGTGGGAGAGGTTAGTGACATGAGCTATAACTGTCATACAATCCAGCTCAATTAACTTCTTTCAATTATCTATTGAATAACTCTTCCCAGGAAACTTGATCTATTCTTTTCCCCACTGTCAGGTACACTCTAACACCAACTTTTTGTTTTACTGGCAAATTCTCCATTTTCTTTTTTTGGTTTAGATGCCATCCCCTCAAATATAAATTTTACCTCTCTCCCCTCACCACATTGCCTCCACCATTATTCTTTCTCAATACTATGTTCTTTCAAAACTCCTAAAACAATGATTGCAATTTATTTTTGTGTTTAAGTAAGTTATATCTAGCACAGTACTTGGCAGACAGTTTGTACTCCACATATTTTTAATTAATTAATAAGTATTGAATGGATGGATGGAATGACAGATAAATGGATGGATGGATGGGTGGGTGGATGGAGGAATGAATTTTGAACTTGTGGGGTGCTTAGGCCTTTTTTCATTCATAGCACACTTAGAATATATAAGATTATCCAGGGATTTGTTTTATCAGTAAAATAAGACATAAGATATTTCCTAGCTTTCATTAAAAGGAATTTTAATTATTACATAATATATCTTTGAGTAGATGAACCAAAGATTGTCTACTATAAGCCAGATATGATAAAAGAGCTTTATCCAACTATTGATCTGTTCCTCACAGTGATGCTGCAATGTAAACTGCATTATTTTTATTTTGCATTTGGGAAAGCTGAGGCACAATAAATTCAATCAAATTTCTCAAAGTCTTATAGCTAATATGTGGCAGAACTGGGTATTAAACCCAAAATTGTCTGACTCAAAAACTGTTGCTCTTTCTAATAAACCAAGCCAACTCTATATATAATCTTAACAAATCTATCAAAAACATGTAATGCATTAATTGTTATAAGAATATGTATTGACTAAATTAAATCACTTAAATTTTAATACATACTGATAATATTAATATGTGCAATGATAACGATAAGTTAGAGGTTGCAAACTGGTAATCTCTGAGCCAGATTGTTTGGGGAAAAGTGGTGCAACAAAGAGATTGAGTAAAATGTTAAAAAATTTTGAACAATTATTTTGTTTGTTGGAAGAATTCACACCTATACATGCAGGCACACACAATTCAGATACCTGTCCTCTCCTGAGAAATCTTTAGTTATTTCAGTATAGGATTCCTGTTTTGCTGGCAGAAGTGTGTTAGAGCCTGGAGGTGCTGCCTCTTTTAGATGAAGTAACAGCCTCCAATTCACCCGTCACGCAGGCCAGTTTATCTCTCTGGTAACTAGACACTTTCATTTGAGGTCAATCATATAATAGATCTAAGAAATCTCATTTAGAATCTGAAGAAAATTAAATTCTTCTTATTTCCCATTTCTCTTCTCTTCCTCTACTGGCATTGCAACAAGTCTCATTATCATAGTTTGAAACACTCCTTACTGCAAAAATTACAGTTAATATGAAAATGAAATTACAAAATTATTTTAATTATTGAAGACAAATTTGTATAGAGTTCCTTGATACTGATAAGTGTCTGATAAAACTATAATAATATACAATTGAGAGGAGGAAAAATATATAAAATTAACCACCATTCAAACACCACATTGAATTTCAGCTTATACTAATTTTCATTTTCAGGAGGACATTAATAGATTCTATTTAATTTTAACTGAGCTAAAAGAAACATAATCAACAAAACAAAGAAACTCTAGCTAATTAATTCCCAAGCAACTATGCTTCTTAAAATATGATTGTGTTTGAGTCACATGAGGTTGTTTTGGTGACAGAGGTGGGAGATTTTATAATTTTAAAGTTATATATGTTGCCTTGCCCATGATCATAGGTGGCTCATGTATTGAGACAGGAAAAATAAACAAACAAATAATGATTTTGTTGAACTCTTTTAACAACACAAGGAGAAAAAATAATCTCTGTATTTCTTCCCTCCATTATAAAAAGCCAAAGAATAGTATTTTGCCAGTGGGCCTACTTCTATCCTTTGGAGAGCTGACAGACTTAAATAACAAAATAAAATCAAACACCCTATAAATGTTAGATCCAGAGGCTAATTATATCTCTAACCCTCCATGTGGCTTTTGAGGTGAATACATCAATATTGACTGAGTTCTCCTGATTACAAGCAGACACACCTGTTAGCCAATACATTACCAGCATTACACTGTGAGCCAATGAATCCACAGATACACAGTCCTTGACCCAAAAATACATACGTGATACCTAGATGTCCATGTAATCAATACATATGAAGCAGAAACACTTCACAGAAACATTTTTTAGGATTTAAGTCACAGCTTAGAATGCCTTGAATGCAATATTTTCACAAGCTATGACCTTATGAATTAAATTGATCTTTTCTACCCTATGGCAATTTAGGAAACCATTTCACCAATAATGTTGAGCACTCTGGTTATAGATGCAAACCTATGAAACACGGGTCAAAGTAAAAGAAAAAGTTAGATCTATTTGAATATATCCAACTATACTGCACTCAAGGGCAGTAAGAATCACCAAGTAGAATTAATATTCTTTTACTGTCTTTTTCATATAATTTTATTGTTTCCAAAATGCGTCTGCAAAACCTCAAGGAATAAAGAATATTTTCCACTATTCATGGAGATTGAAGAGAGATGAGAAATAAATAATTCCCATATTCAATGATGAAAACTGTGTTTCATACTAGAGCAGTGGTTATAAATATATTGATATATTCACATCCTTAACTATATATTTATCAATATCAAATAGCTAACATGTATTGAATACTTTGTGTTAGGATTTACACTGCTTTGTATGAAGTATCCACATATAACTCAAGTTGGTATGTAATATTAGATGAGGCATGTTCCAGCTTGCTAAAGCTGCTATTATGCAAATGGATAGGCTCTTATAAAGGATATATATTAGGTTACAAATTACAGGTTTAAGGCCATAAAAGTGTCCAAACTAAGGCATCAACAAAAGGATACCTTCAATGAAAAAAGGATGATGTCATCTGGAATACCTCTGTCAGCTGGGAAGTCACAAAGCTGGCATCTACTGGTCTTTTACTCCTGGATTCTTGTTCCAAAATGGCTTTCTCCAAAATGTCTCTGGGTTTCTGTCTCTTTTAACTGCCCTCTCAGATCCTGTGCATGCTCCCTCTAAGAATCTGTGGGTCCTCTGTTAGCTTATCCAGGGCAAACTCTGGGCTTAATCTCTTAACATCTCCAAATGTCCTTCTATCTGCATCTCCAGGTATCTGGGTCTGTGTCAGCCCCTGAGCTCTCTTAAGGACTCCAATAAACTAAACAAGACCCAACTTGAATGGGATGGGGTCACACCTCTATGGAAATAATTTAATCAAAATGTCTCAACTGCAGTTGGATGCATCACATCTCCATGGAAACAACATAATCAAAATATACCACCAATAGTAAGTCTGCACACACAATATTTCATTAAACAACATAGTCTTCCCTGGGGTATGTAGCAGTTTCAAACAGGCACACAGTGCCTGAAAATAAATTAGTTTAGAAACTTAAGCATGTTTGACAGGCAAGAGATCCAGGATTTTATTTTAGCTCAATCTGAATCCAAAGCCTATATTGTCCTTATTTGGGAGAATGTAAGTTTAAACAGATGCGCGCGCGCGCGCACACACACACACACACACACACACACACACACACACACACACGAATTTTTGTAGACACATAAGTATTGTCTTCTGTTGACAGGAATGTGATAAACAAAATACCACAAACTTAAATAACAGAAATTTATTGTTTTACACCTTGGAGGCTGCAAGTCCAAAATCAAGCTCTCAGCAGGGAATGCCTCCTCCAATGTCTATAGCATGCTGGTGGTAGCTTGCTGGCAATCGTTCTCTGCATCCTCACATACTGATCTGTCTCTTCCTGTCCCCTCCTGTTTCTTGTACTTTCTTGTCCAAATTTTGTTTGCTCATAAAGACTCCATTCATACCAGATTAAGGCCCATCCTGATTCAATTTGTCCTCATCTTAAAAGGATCTCCAAAGATCCTATTAATAAATGAGTTCACACTCACAGTACCAGGGGTTAGGACTTGAACATGTCTTTGTGGGAGACATTATCCAGTCTACCACACACATATTCACACACACATAAGAATACATCTGAACACAAACCAACAGGAAAAATATAATTAAGAGGAATTATTTTTCACAAATTGATATATACAATGAGCATTATATACTTGTGTATATGTTTTGGGTAATTTCCCAAATTTTCATAATCAAGCAGAGTTCTAGAACCAAACTCCTCATCTTACCTTGAACTTTTAGTGACTTCTCCTGAAAACTCCATATATATTACTGTCATCATTTCACCTGTTACCCAATTGGACATTCATTATCTTTGTTAATTCTTCTATCTTTCCTAATTTCCATATCCAGTCACTCATCCTTTACATTATGCCTTTGCGGAGGCCTAAACCTCCTTTTGGCTTTGTGGGAAGCTGAGTTTTGTTGCTTATCTTATGATATTTGCACAAAATGCTTTACTCTTAGAGAATCCTTGCTAATACATTAGCTATTTAGCTTAAGTAATTGCTTCTCTTAGAGAAATCTGCATGTTGATCACGGACTGTCCATGATTAAAACAATTTCAAAAACTAAAGTATAGTTTTTCGCCATGAAAATGACTTCATCAGAAGTTTTATTGAGTCTTGAACATTTCAATTGTCTGTTCCACAGTTGTCCATCAAGAAGATATATTTCATCTCTGTATTTAATATTGGTTCCATCCTTCTGTTACAAGGAAGGCTCTTTCTGGAAGACAATTTTTAAATGTCTTTTTAAAATGCTTGTGTGTGTGTTTGTGTGTGTGTGTGTGTGTTTGTACATTTGTATATGGTTGCTGGTCCATTCTGCCACAATGGATATTTGAGGATTGATTCAACCTGTCAAGCCCTATTCCAGTTTTATATAATTCTCTCATCAATGATACACAAAGCTTCCTTGATATAAAATGACACCAAATGGTGGCATTAAGTATGTTATGTAAAATGCCTAAAATTAAATGAATACATTTTTGAGTATACTTAATATATTAAGGAACAGATCTTAAATTTGGACAAGTAATTATAAAGGTTTGTAATCTTTGCTAAACCAGAAATGATTCTTCTTACCTACTATGCAGCTCCTCCTGAAGGCAGCTGATTATATTTAAAAAGAGCAACAGAAACAAAGAGAGGTATAAGTGGCCCTAAATTACCTGGAAGGTAACTTTGGAAATCAAAACTCTGTATTTATTTGATATGTCTGTAATTCCCATTTGTAAGAACTACATAAATGGAGCTTTTGTGTATTTCAATGTTGTCCAATTTTAACAAAAGTATCTTTATTATAATTTACTTTTCAGAATATTGACCCCCGCCCCCCTCGCGCGGCCCCCGGGTAATCTGGGGTGGGCGGGGCCTGCCGGGAGCCCCCCCCCGGCCCCCCTGGGACCCCCTCACCTGGCCCGGGGGGCTGGGGAGGCTCGGTGAGCTCCATGCCGGGCGCGCGGCTTGCCTTGCCCGGCCGCCGCGCCGCCCCGCCCCGCCCGCTCTCCTCGCCGCTTGTGGGGCGCCGAGACCCCCGAAGCTCCCGGAGGGCGGGAACCTGTCCTGCCTGACTCCCCGGGACCCGGTGACCTCCTCCGGCCCGGCGGAGCCCGGAGGCGGGGCTCCGGGGGCGCGCCAGCCCCCTCCCCAAATGGCAAACTGAAAGTGTCCCGCCCCGGCCCGGGCGGGAGTCGCCGGGCGGGGGTCTGTGGGGGGCCTTGAAGGCCTGGGGGAGGGAACCAGGCTGGCCCTGATCCCGGGCCGCCCCGCCCCTTCGGGACCCCGGCAGAGGCCCTCAAATGTCTTACATTCAGAGGCCTCTGGCTCCTCCCCCTTGGGTGGCGGGGCCGGGGTCTGTGGGGGGCCTGGAAGGCCCCGGGGGAGGGGACCCGGCTGGCCTTGGTCCTGGGCCGCCCCTCCCCCTCTGGGCCCCGGTAGACGCGCTCAAAGCTTCCCCCCGCCTGTGGGACCCCGAGTTCCCCGAGGGTCCGGGGGAGCGGGCACCCGGCCTGCCCGAGTCCCCGGGGCCTGGAGGCCTCCCCGGGCCCGGCGGAGCTATGGGAGAAAGTGTGTTCATACTGTGTCTTCCTCATATTCCTGCGTGGCTCGGGGGTGGTATGATCGGGGTTTTGTTCCTGTGTATTCCTATCGGGGTCTTAGATGGTTTCCACGCCAGGGATCTCATAAGGGTTCTCAGAGTATTGCAGCATACGAACGTTGATATTGTTTTGCTGGAGCCCAAGGAGGAAGATACCCATGAATCAGAGAGCTAGCATCATGTAGCAACAGAGCAAACACTAGAGACGGAATAAAAACTGAACTAAGTTTATTTGTTATGTTTTTCATAATCAACATCCATGGGCGGGAGGGGGGTGGGTTGGGAATGGGATGTTCGTGGTGGAGGGGAGGGGATGGGGGAAGCTGCTGCGATTCAGTGGTCCATGGGTTCATCCGTGGTGTTCAGTTCTCGGAGTTTAATGTGCATTGGGTAAAATATCATCCCTCCTTCTCCCGTCTCAATGATGGCTGTTTCCCACACCAGCTTCATCAGGTCTAGGTCACAGGACACGAGCCCGTGGGTTGGAGTCTGCTCACTTGGAGTGTCTCTGTCAGTATAATATAGGGGGACTGCGGCGGCTACCGGGGTATCTTTCCTGAGGATGAGTAATTTGGGGCTGTTGTTGGTAACGGTGACATGGAGTCTTATGTTGGGTAGCCAAACGGTGGGCTGCACGATCGTTGTCTGGTTTTGTTCCAAGCCCGCTATGAAGAGAGCAGGGGTTTTCCCAGATTTTCTTTGTCCCAAGTGGAAACAGGCTATAACTCTGAAGGTGGTCGATTCTCCCGGCTTCACGACCTTTTTCTTCTCCAGAAAAAGGGGAATAAAATGCCCTCCCTGGGATGATGAGGATTGGGGTATGCTGGCTTTATGGAGTATAATCTCTGAGGGGTTTCCGCTGGTGCAGATGTGCAGCTGGACCCACAGGCTGTCTTGCAGCAGCACATTCCCCATGATCTTGATGGTTGCTCGAAACATGTTTGCATCGGGTAGATAGTGTAGGGAGACGCTCTTAGGGGCGATGGTGTTTTTGTTACCTAGGTTAGTAACTCTGGCATCTAAGAGTTGGAAGAAGCGACTGATTCTTGTACTGCGAAAGTGGAGGAAGTAGGTCTGGGGAGCGACTTGGGTGGCCTCGCCACTGAGGACGAGGCTGTTGTTATCCTGGCCCTCTTGTAAGAGGGCGAACTTTGTGTCTGGGACGACGAGGTCCTCATACTTGCGGGCATCTGGGTCCTCCTGTCCCTGGGAGACGTAAGTGCATAGGCTGTTTTGGGGTACTGGGCTGACCCACAGGATGGCCATTTCTATGGTCCGTGGGGGGATCTCTGAGGATGACTCACAGCCCCACACCGAGAAGGTGATGTGTTTGTGGTAGTCAAAGAGGTAACAGGGCACTACTTTCACTGCGAGGGTGTTGCTGGGACAGCCGCCCCTATGAGTTGTTTTCCGCGCGACCGGGAGGAGCACGGCAACGCCGCGGGTGAATGGCTCCAGCTCGAGCAAGGAGGAGAGAAGTCCGAAGGAGGCGTAGTCTCGCACCATCTGCTGGACGGAGAAGGGAAGTGTCACAATCTGGAACGGCAGTGATGTGCTGCCACTCTGCTGCCTGACTGCGGCGTAGTTGGTTAAGTGAAAGATGCCCCCGCATGCAGTGATCTCCCAAGGGCCTACGGGAAAGGTAGCAGAGATGTTCATGGCAGCGGGCAGGTGTGAGGCGAGTGCCAGCTCCTAACTAACGATACCCGATGGGTATCTCGCGCGGGGAACTAGGCTGGCTGTAAACCCGGGCCTGGAACTAGGCTGGCTGTGTGGGGCGCCGCTTGGTTAGGGGTCCATGGTAAGGCGCCGCTTGGTTAGGGGTCCATGGTAAGGCACGGCAAGGTTATCCGCTCCTCGGCCCCACAGGGCCCTGGAACTAGGCCGGGTGTAAAATTCCTATTCCCTACCGGGCATTGCCCGGCTAGGGGGTCAGGGCAAGGTGCAGTAGTTATCCGCTTCCCGGCCCCACGGGGCCCTGGAACTACATCCACTCGTGTAAAAAAACCGTGCAGTAGGTATGTGTAGTAAACTCCAAAAGCAGCCGAAGAGGTAAACCTGGCAGGCAAGAAGGTCTGCGACTGGCCGAACCAGCAACCCGCCTTATATGCTTCCCAAACACTCAAATTCCCCTGACAAACCAAAATGTCAAGAAAATCCAGTGCCTAACATGTCCATAAAAACGCCGAAGCTTCCCAGGGGTGAGGAGGAGTTTCCCCCAACTCAGTCTGAGAGGCCGGCCCGGGAAGCCACCCTGCAACTGTTACAGGGCTCCTGAGACCCCCGGGAGGGTGGGGACCCGGGGACCCGGGACCGGGGAGACGGGGTCAGCTCCACCCCAGCTGTCATCTCCGGGAAGCGAGGCGCGCGGAGAGACCCCCAACCCCAAATTAGACCCTAGCCCCCCTCGCGCAGCCCCCTGGGTAATCTGGAGTGAGCGGAGCCTGCCGGGAGCTCCCCCGGCCCCCCTGGGACCCCTCACCTGGACCCTGGGGGCTGGGGAGGCCCGGTGCGCTCCATGCTGGGCGCGCTGCTCGCCATGCCGGGCCGCCGCGCCGCCCCGCCCCGCCCGCTCTCCCCGCCCCCGGCGGGTCCGGGGCAGCGGGGACCCGGCCTGGCCGAGTCCCCGGGGCCTGGAGGCCTCCCCGGGCCTGGCGGAGCCCGAGCCGGAGCCCGGGGTTCGGAGGCTCCGGGAGTTGGTGGTTTGACAAGTTGAGGCTGGCAGGGCTAAAGAGGAAGGGCCCGGGGCGGTGACTCACCGCCCATCCGAGAGGCAAAGTCCCGGGCCCGACAGTACTATTTCGGGGTGGTATTAACGCATATTAAAACACTGCACTCTCTAACTCGTTTGGCTACGCGCCATGGCTGGCAACAGACCCCCACACTTAGCCCAGCTATGGGCCCTGGTTTTCCCACTTTACAAACGTAGCCATGCAGAGGCGGGTTTTCCCCAAAGGGCTGCGCGGGATTGACAACTTCCAAAACTCAACGTCCCTTAAGCTCATGCAAACGGTGACCTCCGCCCTGGCTGCCGCCACCGATGACTGGTTCTCTGACGAGAGACACCTCTCTGACACTAACGCCGCCTTGTGTCTCTTGAATGGCTACTATGCCAGCCGAACGGGCACAGAACTACCCGTCACGCACAAGGAGTTGCTGGCTAACCTGGAGGGAAAACTCGAGCTCCTGGTGACCGAGCTCAAACAAAGCGATCACGTGAACCTGGGATTTGACTTCACATACCCCACAAACAGCCAAAGGGCCTCCATGGCGCCCCTGGAGAGGGGGGACACGTACGCGACAGGGTTCTTTAACAAACATAGAATCTATACCACTCTCAAAAAATATAACATGTTTCCCTCCACAAAATCTACCCCGTTCCCCGGCCAGACTCCCCCCCCCCCCCCCGATGTTGTGTACACAATCACTAACAGTATTTTTGGGCCAGACATTCCCCCGTTCGCGGCCTTTCAGTGGAACCTCAGGGTGGGACTGAAGGCCCTGGAATGCTTAGTGGTGGTTTACCTGCTTCTGGAAACGGCCCAGCTCACTGCTACCTCCTCTAGGCGCCTCAACATGCCATCCCTTCTGGGGAGCCGCTTTCAAAACCCCCAGGGGACCACAGTCCCATCACAGTCCGCTGGCCGTGTTGTCTTTAAAGGGGGGCAACTGACATCATTCCTGTTTAGCAACTATCTCGCCCCCTCCCTCGCCCACAATCCACAGGCCCCCATATCAGCCCTTTTTCCTGGAGTTACCCTCCTGGCCCTGGAGAGCAGGATGGATCTGGAACGGAGTCCTTCTGCGCCCCAGGTCATTAAACTCAGTGGTGCCAAGTTCAATGAACTCATCGAGATCATTAATCAGACACTCTCATTCAGGGACCCGGCTGCCCTCCTCCAGGCCAGGACGGCGCTGAGGATGTCCATAGAGGCGGGTCTCGCCAACCTCCTAGCCAATCCCTCCCCCACCGCGGCGGCCCAAGCAATCATCAGAGCACAGTTCGCGGGGCATGATGACTATGACAGACTTTATTTTGTTGTTTTGGGCTTTTTGCCAACAACCATGGCTGTGGTTTAGAACAAGTGGCTGTTACTGAAAATAAACAGATAGTGAAGTGTATCCGATTGCGCCTTCTTTTGTTCCTCCGCGCCGCCGCCTTCTTGTGCCGGGATTCCCCGCATGCATCTCCGATCCCCACAGACAACATCCACCGGCCCCAGATACCCAGCGCTCGTCGCCTCTGAGAGAAAAGTTTTATGGAGCCTGAGGTACCCTGCTAACATCAGATAGAGGATGAAACCCTTCCCCGAGAAAACCCTGACCCAGGGTTCTTCCCCGTCCCTCCCCCACCGTGTAACAGGCAGTATCCAATCACCATGAGCAACCTTCCGGGAAGGACACCCCCCAGGGTGTAGAGGTAGTTTCCATCTTTGAGGTTTCTAGGGGCCACCGTCACCGGTACCCTCACCCCGAGCCTGTGCAGGATGTAGCTGCTGAGTCCAGCCAGCAGCTCGGGTTTGGAATTAAGACGGAGCCACAGGGCGGCACTGCTAGCCTGCTCTACCAGCATCTCGTGCGTAATACCCATTTTTTGCACACACCCATCATAGATAAATTTCCAGACCTCGCGGGGCACCTTCCTGCCTAAGACCACGTCGTCCTGGTTGCCCGCGTTGGCGACGGCTTCCCGAAGTAAGTATACGTTGAGACACAGCCCGTACATCTTACACAGCACCAGGTGCAGGTATCTGAGCTCCTGACTGGTGAGCGTATTTAATCGCTGCCCGTACACAGCCTTCCACATCAGGCTCTCCACCCCCGCGCTCATACGCCTGTCCCGCCATACGTGCGCCCCAAAGACATCCATGCTGGTGTTGGTCCTCGACAAGGAACTGCTTTCTAAATACCTCTCCCTACCGCCGCCCATCCCCCTGAACATAGAACACCTCCCTGAGGCGGAGGTGGGCGTCTCCCTGGGCTTGGTCTGGGTGAACCATGGGCTTTTTTTCGTGGGGGTCATCACCTCAGAGGACTTCCTGGATTGGGTCACGCGCATATTCCCCAACTCCAGTGTGGCACAGACCCCAAGCGCGCAGTTACCCACCGACCCCATCGTGGAGACGCTCCACGCCTGGCTTCCGGAGCTCTCCCTCTCGTCCGTGCGCCCAGACGGCCTAGCAGATGCAGTCGCCCAAGCCCAAACCCAAGTCCATCAGCAAAATGACGAGGCGGGGGCTCCCTCCCCTCCCCCCCACCCCCCCACCCCCCGGCCCTCCTTCATCGTGTAACCATCTGCGCGCTGGGCAGGCGCCGCGGGGCGGTGGCAGTCTATGGCCGGAACCTCAACTGGGTACTCTCCAAGTTTGAGTCCCTCAATTCCAGTGAGATTAAAAAGGTCACTGAGGCCTGCGAGGCGGTGGACCTCGCCTCAGTGCCCGCGCCGGTCTTCACTGCCTGTCCTGAGGCACTCCTGGCCAAAGCTGTAGACGCGGGGTTCATCAGGAACCGACTGGAGCTCCTACAGGCAGACAAAGACGTGGCCGCAATCAAAAAAAAGCTAACATATTTAAAGGCCAGCGAGGAGGGGAAGTCTCTCACGGATCCAACATCTCCCCGTCCCCCAACTCCTGATCTTCATCCTCCCGGAGCGACTACCGCTACTGCCATGAGAGCGGGGGGTAGTGGCAACGCGGGCACCGGGGGCGAGGAGACCATCAGTGTTCCCCGCGCCACCTTCGTGACCATGCTCCAGACCAACCTGGAAAATCTCCGGCAGGGAGGATCTGCCGCGGCCCCTCCTCCCGGCAACAGAGTGCAGTACAGCGGCGGCGACCCCTATGGTCCCTACGGTTACCCGTACGCCCGGCCCCTTTCTTCCCTTTCCAGCCTCCGCCCCACCAGCAACACTCTGTACACTGCTTCCAGCCGCAACCCCACCTCCCTTACGGTTACTTTCCCCTGTCGCAATCAGACGGAGGACCGCCCTTCTCGTCTCCACCCCGGCTGGCGCCAGAACTGCATAATTTCTTCGGGGCGTCCCCCTTTGTTCTGGCGCACAGCAACCCGGTCCACCCGAACAACTTCCATCCGTGCGGCAACATCTACCCATGCGGCGGCGGGGGCGGGGGCTATAGCGGGTACGGGGGCTACTCTACCCGGCATGGGTCCAATAAGAGGAAAAGAGATGCTGACGGCCCAGATGAGGGAGGAGAAGGTGAAGTAGACGGGGCCATGTTTCCCGGGGAGCAGTCCATTCTGTACAAGAACCTGAGCTCGCTCACCAAAAGCATTTCAAATCTCCAAGCGGAGGTCCAATCCCTGAAGCACCAAGCCGCGGTCGTCGCCCCCCAAACCTCTCCTCATCCCTCCCGTCCTCACCCTCTTCCCCCAAATCCATACTGTCGGAAATAAAGCGGTAGCTGTAAGGGAATAAAAGCTCACTCGGTTTTGGAGGAGAAAAGAATTTATTTGCAATCTTGCAAGATAGGGCGTCCAGCCAAACGTGGCAGGCTGGCGCGCCAGAGGAAGAGAATGGCCATCTTTAAATCTCCTACTCCTAATTCGCAAGTCCCTCCCCTGTTTCCCCATTGACTGGATACTACAGAGGTTACAGCCTATCCGAGAACACTAACTAATTCATCTTTTGAGATTTTAATTTGTACAGCCAATCCCAGAGAGCCAACTAGCTCATTATTGAGATTTGGAACTGATCAGCCTATCCCAGAGAGTTCATTTAGTTTAAAAAAAGTTTTTCTTTTTTGCTGTGAGTTCCTGCCTCTTATTTTACCTCATATTTCTTTACATTCTAGTAACCATGGTTACTTTTCCATATAAGGGGCTGACAGATTCTTCTCTTTATCATGGGGCTTGTTTAAACTGGTTTTGCCTCCATTTCCCTTATTCCATGCTGTCTCTATGTGAAAACTTGTTGGGGACGATTAAGGTAGCATGTATAAAATCCACCCTCAGCGATGCCGGAGATATGCAATATGACCGCTAGGGCTGATGCAATAGCGGCTTAAGTTGCCCTCAGCCTTCTACGGAAGTGATAGCCGTTCGCGCCTAAGATTCGCGCCTAGAGTGCTAGCTTTACTACCTGCCTTCTACCCCAGCAACAGTAGCCACCAATCCTGTGCTAGCCTTACATCTGCCATCCGCCCTAGCAACAGCAGCAGCCAATCCTAGACCACCACCCGCCTTTGCAGCCACCAATCCTAGGCCGCCACCCGTTCGTACTAGCCACTCCCTCTACCTTAGAGTATATATACCCTGCCTCTTCAATAAAGTTTTGCAGCTTGATCAGAAACCTGTCTTGCTATCGTTCTTCATGTCTCTTGTCCCATACCATTCTTCCCTCGCAGGAGTTGGAGCCTCGGTTGATCGTCCCGCAGGCCGGGACAACTGGCGCCCAACGTGGGGCTCGAGCTTTGTGAGGGACAGAACGCCGCACTCAAGGAGAGAGCTCTCACACTCACCGCACCCGGGATCGCCGCGGGGAAGCGCGCTCGCGAGACAGATCCGTTCACCAGTCGATCAGTGCCGGCGAAAGGAAAGAAGAAGAAGAAAAGAAAGCAACAAAAGGTAAGCCCCCACCCTCATCATGGGACAAGGAATTTCCCAACACGAATTATATGTTAGTCAAGTTAAGCAATCACTCAAGGCACGAGGAACACGAGTAAAGAAAAAAGATCTCACGCGCTTTTTTAATTTTCTGTTAAAAACCTGCCCTTGGTTCCCTCGAGAAGGTACTATAGACCACCAGTGCTGGCTAAGAGTTGGAGATTGTTTAAAAGATTATTTTCGATCCTTTGGTCCTGAAAAGGTCCCGGTTACTGCCTTTTCTTATTGGAACCTAATTAATGAAATTCTAAAAGTCCAGTCTTCAGCTTCAGACATTCAAAACCTCTGTAAATTAGGAGAGGAAGCTTTGAAAGAGCACTCTCGCCCTGCTTCAGCGTGCGGCTCAGTAATTATTAACATGCCTGAATATCCCTTAAACGAAAATCCTAACAGGGATAGGCCAAATACCCCAACCAGTCAAGTCAGTTTGTCGCCCGATCAGCAAGAAATCGACCCAAAGTCTGAAATTTCTCCCTCTTTGGAGGAACCGGAGGTTAAAATTTCTCCCTCTTTAGAAAATAACTCCCTTCCTCCATTTCGGCCACCCCCTTACGCACCCGATTTTCTCAAACCATATTCTCATTCTTATCCAGTCACACCCTTATCTCAGTTTCGCGCTTTAAAAGAAGCCACAGAAAATCTCCGGCTACACGCCGATAATTTTAGAGAAACTTTTAAACAGGAGCGGCAGCATACCGCCGATTTGCTCGCGGACCTCCGGTCGGCAACTCAAAGCATTGCAGCCCTTTCGCTTCCAGAAAATGCCCGCTCATCGCGCCTCCATTGTACTCGCTGCGCCTATGCTTTTCCGGTTACGCGTAGTCAGACTCAAGATTCTCAAAATGGCGCCGCCGGCTCCCAAAATGGTGTCGCTGGCTCCAAAAATGGCGATTCTAGTAGCGATAGCGAGGAGAGTAATAAATCAGATTCCCCCGAATCTAGCGAAGCAGAGCAGGAGGAAGCTAGTTCCACCTCAACAGCTAAATATAAAAAACTTAGTCTAAAATATCTAGAGAAATTAAAAAAGGCAGTGAGTGATTATGGCGCTACCACCCCTTTCACGCTCGCCCTGCTGGAAAGCCTTAGTGAAAAGGAACTTATTCCTAACAATTGGTCCCAGCTAGCCAGAGCTGCCTTGTCTGGCGGTGATTTCCTGTTATGGAAATCCGATTATGAGGAGCATTGTAAAAAATATGCCGCCCGTAATGCCCGTAAGACCACTTCTAAAACTTGGACCTTAAATAAATTTTTAGGTCACAGTCCCTACCATCAAAATGATAAGCAGGCTCAATTCCCCCCAGGTCTCTTAGCGCAAATACAAACAGCTGCACTTAGAGCATGGAAAAAACTTCCGCAAAAGGGCGCCACCACTGCCTCTCTCGCTAAATTAAGACAGGGACCTGATGAACCATATACTGATTTCCTTAGCTGCCTGCAAAACATGGCTGAGCGTTTATTTGGGGCCAGCGAAAACGAAAGTGATTTCGTTAAACACCTGGCCTATGAAAATGCTAACGCTGCCTGCCAAGCAGCAATCCGCCCCTTTCGTAATACCAATCTTAATAATTACATAAAGCTCTGTTCTGGCATCGGGCCACACTAAAACCCTTGGAATAGCTATTGGCGCCGCTCTTCAAAATTTTGCAGCGCAGCACAAAAATTTTGTGGCACAAGCAAGGCCTCCAACATGCTATAACTGTAAGCAACTTGGCCATTTCTCAAAAAATTGCCCTGTGCCACGGATTAATTCCCCCTTACCCACTATCAACAAACCCCTATTGCCGCCCTCTATTTGTCCCCGCTGTAAAAGAGGGTTTCACTGGGCGTCTGAATGCCATTCTCAGACAGACATAAACGGCCAACCCCTTAAGCCTAAGCCTCAGGGAAACTTCCAATGGGGCCGGCCCCAGGCCCCAACCAGAACGAACCCAGGGGCAGTATGGTTTGTTCAGCCATCCCCAATCGCAGTACCCGTGCTCCCAATCATAAACCACGCTGCTATATCTCAGACTTATGGAGAGCAACAGCAGGGAGCGCAGGAATGGACCTCTGTACCGCCTCCGAATCAATATTAACCCCAGAAAACAGTCCTCTCCTCATACCAACAGGAGTCTATGGACCTTTACCCCCTAATACCTTTGGTCTTATTCTGGGAAGAGCTAGTGTCACCCTGCGCGGAGTACAAATCATCCCAGGTGTGCTAAATAATGATTTTAGAGGTGAAATACAAATAATCGCAGCCACCTCAAACAATATTATCTCTATTCCTTCTGGCACTCGAATAGCGCAACTTATAATACTCTCCGTTCAGCATGTCAACTCAAACTTCAAAAAACTCCAGCACCCTACAGAGGCCCCTGGATCCTCCGATATTTTTTGGGCACAGCCAATATCCCATAATCGGCCCATCTTACGATTGAAATTAAATGGTAAATCTTTTGAAGGTATCTTAGACACGGGCTGACGCCACAATTATATCTTCAAATCACTGGCCTAAATCCTGGCCTCTCACGGCCGCTGCCACCCACTTACAAGGAATAGGCAAAACCACAAATCCTTTACAGAGTTCACAAACCTTAAAATGGGAGGATGAGGAAGGGAATGCTGGTACAGTTATACCATATGTTATCCCCCATCTCCCCATCAATCTATGGGGCAGAGATATATTAAATCAAATGAAGGTTTTTATGTGCAGCCCTAGTGATACAGTCACTGCTCAAATGCTTAAAATGAACTTTCTCCCTGGCAAAGGCCTGGGCAAAACTAATCAAGGGATGAAACTGCCCATCTCTGTAACACCTAATATAGCTAGAACAGGACTTGGGTTCTCCCAAAATTTATCCTAATGGCCATTGACATCCCTGTACCCCATGCTGAAAAAATTTCCTGGAAATTTACGGAACCAGTGTGGGTTGATCAATGGCCTCTAATTCAGGAAAAGACCCTAGCGGCTATAAAGTTAGTACAGGAACAACTTAATGCCGGACATATTGAACCTACTCAGTCCCCTTGGAACACTCCTATTTTTGTCATAAAAAAGAAATCAGGTAATTGGAGATTGCTGCAAGATTTGTGACCCGTAAACAAAGCTATGGTACCTATGGGAGCACTGCAACCTGGCCTCCCTTCGCCAGTTGCTATCCCTATTAATTTTTACAAAATAGTTATAGATTTAAAAGATTGTTTTTTCTCCATACCCCTTCACCCGGAAGATAGACAATATTTTGCCTTTAGTGTCCCTCAAATTAATTTTCAAGGCCCTATGCCTCGATTTCAATGGAAGGTTTTACCGCAAGGCATGGCTAATAGTCCAACTTTATGCCAAAAATTTGTTGCTGATGCCGTCAACCCTGTCAGACAACTATGGCCACAAATTTACATTCTCCATTATATGGATGATATTCTATTAGCAGGCCAGGACATATCTAAACTGCATTCTTGCTTTCAGAATCTTCTTAAACATCTAACAGCAAAAGGTCTTCAAATAGCCCCTAATAAGATACAAACTTCAGATCCCTTTTCCTATCTAGGATTCGAACTTTGGCACCAGCAAGTTTTAACACCTCGCATTCAATTGCGAACCTCCCATCTCTTAACGCTAAATGACTTCCAAAAACTTTTAGGGGACATTCAATGGCTTTGCCCCTACCTAAAACTGCCCACTGAAACTCTCCTGCCGCTCAATAATATCTTAAAGGGAGATGCAAACCCCTCCTCTCCCAGAAACCTAACTCCAGAAGCAAGGCAGGCGCTCACCATCATCAATCAGGCTATCCAAAATCAAATTTGCTATCAAATAAGCTACCACCAGCCTTTAGTCTTTATAGTTCTTGCCACAACCCACACACCTACAGGTGTATTCTGGCAATCCAATTTAAAATCACCAAACGGGCGAGGTCACCCATTGCTTTGGGTTCACCTCCCTGCTACTCCAACAAAGGTGCTCTTACCGTATATTTCTCTTATAGCTGCCCTCATAACTAAAGGCTGACAAACTAGTCGCCAGTTGTTTGGAAAAGACCCTGATTCCCTTATCATCCCGTACACCCAAGATCAAATCCATTGGCTTTTCCAAACCGACGACGAATGGGCTATCGCATGCTCTTCGTTTCTGGGTGATATTAATAACCATTACCCCAGCGATCCGTTAATCCAATTCACTAAAATCCATCAGTTCACCTTCCCAAAGGTCACCAAAACAAAGCCAATAAACCCTGCTGTTTTGGTCTTTACTGACGGTTCAGCAAATGGGACCGCAGCATATGTCATCCAAGGCCAGGCATTTTCCCTGCACTCTCCCTATACCTCCGCTCAACTCGTTGAGCTCTATGCAGTCCTGCAGGTCTTTTCCCATCTCCAAGACCGACCTTTTAATTTGTATACTGACAGCGCGTATATAGCTCAGTCTGTACCGCTATTAGAAACAACTCCATTTATCAAACCATCCACCAATGCAGTTCCCTTATTCTCAAAGTTACAAAAACTAATTCTTAAATGACAGCGTCCCTTTTTTATAGGACACCTCCGTGCCCACCAGCACTTGCCAGGCCCTCTAACGGAAGGCAATGCAATGGCAGATGCTGCCACCCAATTAATATGTCCTAATTTTTCTAACTCTCTAACCTTAGCTTCTCAAGCCCATGCTCAACACCACCTAAATGCAAATACCCTTCGCTTAAAATTCAATATTACAAGGGAACAAGCAAGGGAAGTTGTTAAAGCCTGCAAAAACTGTGTGACCCAACTACCAGTCCCTCATTTAGGAGTCAATCCAAAAGGACTCATCCCAAATGAAATCTGGCAAATGGATGTCACCCACTTTGCCGGTTTTGGGCAACTTAAATATATCCATGTTTGTGTTGACACATATAGTGGATTTATTCAAGCTAGCTTGCAAACAGGAGAAGCTTCGAAGCATGTTATTTCTCATTTACTACACTGATTCGCTACTTTAGGCCAACCTAAAATCATTAAAACAGACAATGGGCCTGGATATATTGGAAAAAAATTTTCAAACCTTCTGTCAACAATTACAAATTAAGCATACTATGGGAATACCATATAACCCCCAGGGGCAAGGAATAGTAGAATGAGCACATCGCACCTTAAAAAATGCCCTGTGCCGCCTAGCCAAAAGCACTCTCAATCTCACAAAACAATGACCTCAAGACCTTTTACATCATGCTCTTATTGTTCTTAACTTCCTAACTCTGGATGATGAAGGACAATCTGCAGCTGACAGACATTGGCATCCCAAAACACAAATGCAACAAGCCACTGTTATGTGGCGTGACCCCTTAACGTCAGAATGGAATGGGCCTGACCCCGTGATTATTTGGGGACGAGGCTCTGCTTGCATATATGATCAAAAAAGAGAAGGTCCTTGTTGGCTTCCAGAACGGCTGATAAAACATATTAATTCCTCATTGCCGAAACAAACCCCTGAGACACTTCCCTCCCCTCCTCTTAATGATAACCTTTCCAGGGTAGAAGCCTCTCCCTGAGAAAAATATCTTTCTTTTCTCTTCCAGCGCATCAATAACTCCTGCTATAACCCATCCGGAGACGACCAGCCCGCACACAACCGGAAGTGGAAAGAAGTCCTGCTTACAGGTTTATTCCATCACTAATCACATGAATTACCACTTGAATTACTATTGGCTTTTACTCATTAGTCTTTTGGCCTTGCTGTTTGCAGCCGGATTAGCAACCGTTGCCCCAAAAGATTGGAATCTGTTAGAAAGATTCCTGCTTGCTATAGCATATTTGTGTGTCGTAGGGTGTATTACTTTGCTAGCTTGTCTCCCTTAACAGAAAGGACCAATAGCCTCTATTAGTATGGCGTTGTTACGCTTACTGCCATTTAAAGTTGCCACCTTATATTTTTTCCTGCAAAGTGTGCGTGCCACCTTCGGCAATTCCAACCCCCATCAGCCTTGGAAATGGACCTTGGCACGATGGGAAGATTCCACGGTTGTGCAAATCCAAATTACAGCAGGACGCCCCTCCTTCCTTGTTTATGCCAGTGATCTAATTAAATGTTCAGACGGCGCACCATGCCTTAACAAAGCCCAATATTACATGTGCCCGGCCTCCAACCCCAGAAAACAATATTGCAATACTCCCAACCAGTACTATTGTACATACTGGGGGTGTGAAACATTAGCTACCAATTGGAAACCTTCCGCCCCTGATCACTACCTAACTTTAAAATGGTCCCCCCTTGGCTGCACACTCGGTAAACACACCACCTTATCTACATTTGGTGACTCAAACTGTGAAAAACTAAATCTCACCGTACAACTCCCCACTGATAACTCTTGGTTAAACGGTCGGACATGGGGCTTTAGAATCTACTTATTTTCATCAACCGACCCAGGAACTCTTATTGTAATAAAAAAGGAAGCAGTACAGCAAAAGCCTTCTTCCATTGGACCAAATATAGTGCTCGCGCCTCCAGCTACCCCTCCTGTCCCGAGCACGCCCAGTACAAATCTTTCCAAAATTCACCCCACTACCCCCCCTTTCACTAACATTCCAATATTGTCGTCCTCAAGCCCGTTCATATCATTTGATAGCCCGCTTCATCTGAGGGGGGGTGGCGGCCGGTTGCTAAATCCTAGGCTCTCGGGATTGCTCGGAGGGTACCGGCGGCGGGGGCTCTTTCCCGGAGGCGAGGGCAAGGCGGGGGACTGGGCCCGGTCCCCGCCGGTGGCGTGCAAGGTGTGGAGGGTGGCGAGAAAGGAACAGGCGGGACACGTTTCTTTGAGGGTGAGGAAGCCAAGAGAGTTTATTAGGGGAGAGTACAAGCTTATATCGGGCGGTTTAGAGGGCGGGGTAGCTGTAGAGGTTAAAGGCTTGGATTGGTTCTGAGAGGGCGCGGAGGTTGTTTGAAAAGGGGCGGGAGTTGCTCCGGTAACGAAGAGGGTGGAGGGTGCGGGTAAGGCACGGGGGGGGGGTTTTCTCCGGCAAGCCCTCCCCAACGGTTGTACTTTGGGGTGAGGAAATGGGGCCTGCATTCGGCTCCACTTTCTCAGGCCCAGGGGGCCGTGGAGGGTGCTACCACCCGTGCCCCACTACCTTTCCTAGGGGCTGATCAGTTCCCCTGGCCCAGGCCCGCCAAGTCGGAACTCGATAACAGTGTCCCGCATTTCCCCCTTCTTTTCTAATTAGAGGAAGAAGCTTACTGGAGAGATCCGCCAAGGGATGAGGGAAAGGGGAGGTGGGGGAAGGGATAGGGGTAGATGGTAGTCAGAGAGGCTGGAGCTCGACGTTGGTGTGGTGCCCGGGCGTTCGAGAGGGGCCTCGCTGCTTGCAGGATGGACGAGGGTAGCGACGCTGCAGAGGGTCAGCTTCTTCAGTGGAGGCAAGTTGTTGATACTGGACTTGCACAAATGATGAAAAGACAGCATTGGCTTGGTTCTTAGCAAGCTGGACAATTCTGCGGATAATGCAGGGCCCTAGGGTGAGAGCTAGAATAATCATTAGTAGGGGGCCGATGAGAGGGAGGAGGTATGGGAGGAGGGGGGTAAAGATGTGGGACCAATAGTTGGTGGTTTCATGGTTTCTTTTGCGTTGTTCTAGTCCCTCTCGGACCTTTTTTAGGCTGTCTTCGGCGAGACCTGTGGAATTGGCATATACACAGCACTTTTCTTTTAGTGCGGCGCAAAGGCCTCCTTCTTTGAGGAGGAGAAGGTCGAGACCTCGGCGGTTTTGGAGCACGACCTGAGAGGGAGTTGACAGAATTTTTAAGATGGGAAATAGCGTTTTGTAGGTGACGAATGTCCTCGTCAACAGCCGCCCGGAGGTGAGTTAGGGCGGAGCCTTGACTGGCTAATGCAGAGATATCGGTGCCAGCGCCTGCAAGACCTAGGAGAGAGGCAATTGTGAGGGCGGTGATGGGTTTTCGCTTTTGCAGAGTGGCAGGAACTGCAGTTTTTTCCAGGCGGAGGAAGAAATCTTCTTCGCTGTGGTATAGGACCCTAGGGATAAGGACAATTAGGAGGCAAGTTTCATTAGTTGTATTGAGGGTTTGCACATTAAGGCAGGGGGTAAGTCCTGTAGAGGAGCAGAGCCATTGGGAGGAGTTGTGAGGAATAAGAAATTTGGCAGGGCTGCTGGGAGATGAGTAGTTGGCACAAGCTGTGAGGTTGGGAGAGTTACTTGAGCGAGAGCGGATGCACTGTCCTGTAAAGGAGACTGAATGAAAGGTTAGGGGGACGGCAGAGGTATTCCAATTGCATTCCGAGGGGCTATTCTCTGTATTTTCTGAAAAGGAAAGGTTGGAGGCGACGGGCTCATACAGGGAGGAGGAGGTGCAGAGGCAAAGCCAGCAGGAGGAGGTAAGATTGGGGTTGGAGGAATTCACTGAGGTGAAGGCCGCTTGGATAAGGCCGAGGAGGGGAGAGGAGTAATGAGAGGGGGGTAGAAAAGGTTGGGGTGGTGGGGTTGGTGATACGCTGTTTGCAGCTGAGGTGCGGCTGGAGGGCTGTGGAAAAAGGGGGTTAAGGACTTGGTTGGGACCTATGCCAGAGGGTGTTTTTAATGCAGTATTTTGGCATGGTTGGCTTACAGCCTCCTTTTTTATGAGAATAAGTGATCCTCAGTCGGCTCCTTTCTCATAGATTCTGAAGCCCCAAGTTTGACCGAGTAACCAGGAGGGATCAGTGGGGAGCTGCACTGTAAGATTAAGATGTGTGCAGGATCCCTCGCTTTCTTGGCCGAGCCAGTTAACTGTAGGGAGTTTGCACCCTGTAGGGGCCCACTTTAAGGTAAGGTAATGATTAGGAACAGGAGGCTTCCAATTAGTGGCTAATGTTTCACACCCCCAGTATGCACAGTAGTACTCGTTGGGGGAATTACAGTACGATTTTCCAGGATTTGAGGATGGGCACATGTAATATTGGGCCTGGGGATCACTTACCTTTCGAGCGCAGGTTTCTTCGACTCTGGAGACAAAGGTGGCGAAAGGCTCACTCGGCTCCTGGAAGAGCTTGGTGAATTTATTAGGCCGACAGGCGGAGCAGTTGGCAAAAGCTCGCAAGGCGATTCCCCGAAGGATAGGCCAAAAGGTGGCAGGTGCATTAATATAAGCAGATGCATTTATAAACGCTCCCGTGCCCAAGTAAGCTTCGGGGTGATAATAGACTCCAGTGGCTGCGTCTTGCTCGCTTTGCTTAGCTGCTTCCGCCTGGAAGTGAGCACGCCAATCAACAAACTGGCCGGGGTTAAGAATGGTACGGGCAAGCGAGGCCCAGTCTTGGGGGAGGCAAAAGTCCATGGAGAGATCCTGCAGTATTTGGGAAGCGTATGGGCTACCTAACCCGTCTTCCTTGACGGCCCTGCGAAGCTGCTTGATAGTATCTGAGTCAATGGGATACCAGTCGTACGGTTTCTGCGGTGTGGGGGTAAGGTTAAGAGGAAAGCAGCGAAAAGCACGAGAGAAAGGAGGACGCGCTTGCAGAGGGCCTGGCACGGGAGTGGGGGTAGGGGGAGCGTTGTCCCAAGGGTTGCCTTGAGGTGTAGAAGGCAGCCAGGGGTTGTTAGTCCGCAGGGTGGGAAGAGCGGCGGCAGCTGCCGGTAGCGGCTCCGAGGGGGAGCTCGCCGAAGGGGGAGGCGGAAGTGGGAGGCCCCAAGCGTCGCAAGATGGCGGCGTGGTGGGAGTGGCTAAGGCATAAGATGGCGGACTAGCCCTGTCCTGTGAAAGGGCGGGGTCTAAGGCATAAGATGGCGGACTAACTCCGCCCTGTGAAAGGGCGGGGCCTAAGGCATAAGATGGCGGACTAGCTCCGCCCTGTGAAAGGGCGGGGTAAAGCGCATGCGGTTTCCGGCCCGGCTTAGGGCTGACGTCATCACTAGAGCACTTCCTCCCCTCAGTGGAAGAAGAAGGAGGAAGTTCGCCATTTTGGAGAGACTTAGTATTGCTTTGTTTTTGGGGGGCGACTTCGAGCGCGTTGTTAATATGCTCGACTAAGGATTCTGCGTCCGAATCGTGGTCTGCATTGGTCTCGCTGTCTGAATCTGTTGACTGAGTTGATAGGGCCTCCTTGGATTTAATGGGGCCTCGATCAGGGGGGAGGGAGCCTTGAAGGCAGGAGCGGACAGTTATTAAGGTGGGGAGCAAGCCGGGAGGGAAGCGCTTGCTCTCATGTTCCATGGCGTTGGTGACCCGATCAATAAGGCGATTATAAGTAACAGGGTCCCAAAGATGGCAAGTGGTGAGCCATGGGTTAAAGGGCAGCAGGAGGTCCCAGTATACTTGCAGCTGTCGGACAGACACCTTACAGCGATGTGTGTCTAGGAGACCCGCTAGAGCGCGAACTTGAGGTGCTTGGCGTGCAGATAGACGATTACCCATAGCGGAGGGAGAAAAAAGGGGGGGTTGTTTATTGAGTAAAGAAAATGAGGTAAACCGTGGCCGCGAGGCCGAAGGAGATGGCGAGAATAGAAAGCAGGACCCTCTGGTAGCGAGAGCAGTTTGGGGGGGGGCGGTTGCAAAGAGGCACACGGCGCCAAACAAAGAAACAAAGACACAAAGGACCACAGCAAAGTAATGGAGGGGAAGAGGGAAAGCTACTGGAGGAAGAGTGTTAGGAGGAATGGGGGGACATAGGAAGAGAAGACGAAAGGTAGTCAGGGGCAAAAGCCAGGTTAATGCGGGAAAGGAAGAGCGGCCCGGGCGCGGAGCGGCGTGGGAGAGGCGGCTCCGGACGTGGAGCGGCGAGGGAGAGGCGGCCCTTACCTTGCAGGCGAGGAGACGGGGAGTTGGAGAGGCGTCCGGGCGAGCGGGTGGTTTTACTGGACCGCTGCGTGGAGAGGACCGGCCCCACGTTGGGCGCCCGTTGCGGTCGCAGTTGACTCGTCTGAGGGGGGGGTGGCGGCCGGTTGCTAAATCCTAGGCTCTCGGGATTGCTCGGAGGGTACCGGCGGCGGGGGCTCTTTCCCGGAGGCGAGGGCGAGGCGGGGGACTGGGCCCGGTCCCCGGCGGTGGCGTGCACGGTGTGGAGGGCGGCGAGAAAGGAACAGGCGGGACATGTTTCTTTGAGGGTGAGGAAGCCAAGAGAGTTTATTAGGGGAGAGTACAAGCTTATATCGGGCGGTTTAGAGGGCGGGGTAGCTGTAGAGGTTAAAGGCTTGGATTGGTTCTGAGAGGGCGCGGAGGTTGTTTGAAAAGGGGCGGGAGTTGCTCCGGTAACGAAGAGGGTGGAGGGTGCGGGTAAGGCACGGGGGGGGGGTTTTCTCCGGCAAGCCCTCCCCAACGGTTGTACTTTGGGGTGAGGAAATGGGGCCTGCATTCGGCTCCACTTTCTCAGGCCCGGGGGGCCGTGGAGGGCGCTACCACCCGTGCCCCACTACCTTTCCTAGGGGCTGATCAGTTCCCCTGGCCCAGGCCCGCCAAGTCGGAACTCGATAACAGTGTCCCGCAACCTTTCTCTCTCTAAACTCCTCCCAGCCTAATTTTACTCGTAGTTGTTGGCTGTGTTTCTCTGCCAAGCCTCCTTATTATGATGCTATAGCTTTTAATGTTACATTTAATACTTCTAATGAAGACAATCCTTCCCAATGCCCTTGGAATGCAAGAAAAATCGGTCTCACTATGCAATCCGTTCTTCACTCTGGGCATTGTATTGGTAACATTTCCGCCTCCTTAAAAACAGTCTGTGCACAGTCGTCCTCTCCATCGCCTGGTAAATTCTATATCCCCCCAACAGGGGCAAAATGGTTGTGCTCTTCTACGGGGCTTACTCCTTGCTTATCAGCAAAAGCCCTAACTGAAACAGGGGAAATGTGCCTCTTAGTGGCTGTGTTACGCCATGTCCTCTTCCATACAGAGGAAGACCTTTATCACCACTTGGTCGCGCAATCTCCAGCCACGCTGAGAAAGAAAAGAGAACTTGTTATGGTTGTTACTATTGCTTCTCTTTTAGGTATTACTGGCCTAGGCACCGGAATCGCCTCTATCGTTCTCCAAAACCAAGGCTTCTCCCACCTAAGAGCTGCTATAGACGAAGATTTAGCCCGCATTGAAACCTCCATTACCCATCTTGAAAAATCCCTTACATCCCTATCGGAGGTTGTTCTCCAAAACAGGAGAGGCTTAGATCTGCTTTTCCTTAAGCAAGGAGGGCTTTGTGCTGCGCTAGGTGAGGAATGTTGCTTTTACGCTGACCATTCTGGCATAGTTAAGGATTCCATGACCAAACTTAGGGAAGGAATTGAAAATCGCAAACGCGAGCGAGAAACCCAAGGGGGTATCTCCTGGGGGCTTAATGGAATCCTCCCCTACCTCCTCCCTATACTAGGCCCCTTAGTAACCATACTCCTTATAATATCCTTTGCACCTTGGGCCATAAAAAGAATAGTACAGCTAGTTAAGGACCAAATTGATTCTGCCCTAAGCAAGCCTATTCAAGTGCATTATCACAGATCATCTGACTGCTACCCATCCTTACGGGTAAGAAACCCCCTCCTACGGGAGCAGCATATAACTCCAAAGTATGCTTCTAGCGTATGCTATGATTGGTACCGCTGGGTGCGAGGCAAAGCACTGCAAAGGAGGGCCAAAGCAACTAAAGGCCATTTTTGAGCTCCTTGAGAAATATGCCTCATTTGCATAGGGGTTCGCTCTGCAAAAACTCCCCTCCCCAGAAAAACAGAGCCACAAACAACTTGGGGAATGAGGCCTCTATTTCCCCCAGCAGGTTAATGCCAAAAGAGTGCTCGATCAGCATTCTTCCTCCATCCTTTTGAAAAACAAAGAGAGGAGATGTTGGGGACGATTAAGGTAGCATGTATAAAATCCACCCTCAGCGATGCCGGAGATATGCAATATGACTGCTAGGGCTGATGCAATAGCGGCTTAAGTTGCCCTCAGCCTTCTACGGAAGTGATAGCCGTTGGCGCCTAAGATTCGCGCCTAGAGTGCTAGCTTTACTACCTGCCTTCTACCCCAGCAACAGTAGCCACCAATTCTGTGCTAGCCTTACATCTGCCATCCGCCCTAGCAACAGCAGCAGCCAATCCTAGACCGCCACCCGCCTTTGCAGCCACCAATCCTAGGCCGCCACCCGTTCGTACTAGCCACTCCCTCTACCTTAGAGTATATATACCCTGCCTCTTCAATAAAGTTTTGCAGCTTGATCAGAAACCTGTCTTGCTGTCGTTCTTCGTGTCTCTTGTCCCATACCATTCTTCCCTCGCAGGAGTTGGAGCCTCGGTTGATCGTCCCGCGGGCCGGGACAAAAACTAAACTTATCCCTTTCTTACACATACCCCCAATAGTACCACCTCCACCAGGGTCCTTACCCTACCCCGTTTATCTGGAGGGAGGGCCCGCCGGGAGGCCACCCGTCCCTGCCAGTAGTCCAAGAGCATCAGCAACAATCACCGCACCAGCCGGCGCCGCCGCCCGCACCCGCTCCGGCGCCAGGGATCGCACCCGCCGCGCCTCACCCCCAGTCCTCATCCCAGGTGCCCCCCCAACAGAGCCAACACCCGCATCAAATGCCACCACCCGCAGCGGTCGCCCAGCAGGTGATCTCGCCGGAACCGCCCGCTGTCAATGATGGCCAACAACAGCAACCGCCCCCGCCGCCCAAGGGCGCCAAGGAAACCGCTCCCGCGGAGCCCCAGAGGAAAAAGGCGCCGGGACTCACCAACGTGGAGGCCAGCTTCAAACCAGACATTGGCCACAACAAACTCCAGAAGCTCTTCTTCGAACAACTTTTAAACAGATAAACAATTAACATGTCACCCCAACAACCTCTTCCATCATCTGCCCACATTTAAAAACCGTGTAAGAAAAAAATAAAACCGTTCAAAGCACGAATTTCCAACTAAAAACTTGTCTCTTTTTTTTTTTTATTTGGATGAACAGAAAGGGGGGTGGAAGGGAGGGAGACGGTGGTTCTCTGTCTGCAGCGCTAAACCAGTTTTTTAAAGAGGAAATCCAGCCATTGCAGCTACTCCGGCGGCCACAACCAGGCGACCCAGCTTCTTCACTTTGGTGGGGGTTGGGGTGGGAGTAGTAGTATTTCTTTCGGGATCCTTGGGGTCGCGACTACTGTAACCTTCTCCCCGTAAGATCAGCACGCAGTCCTCTTCGAACTGCCGGCAGCGGGCCGGTTTCGCAACATATAGGTAAAAGACGGTCTGTGAGACAATGGCGGTTCCGGCGAGATCACCTGCTGGGCGACCGCTGCGGGTGGTGTGTCAAATGTCACAAATACACCATATAAACATAAGCCAATCCAAAAATGAAACCGTCTACGATCCTAAAGCGGCCCTCCTCATCTATGCCCGGACAGGTGTCCAGGCTCTCGTGGAAGTACACAGCAAAGGCCACGACCACAAAGACCCGCCCCCGGTTTGCTGACTCCACATCCCTACTCAGTGTCGCCAGGGATTGTGTGAGTACCGCCAGGGGGTGCGCGCCTTTTCTCAGCGCTCGCTTCAGGTCTGCGAACGTGAGATCCTACTCCGCGATGATCTCGCGCAGCGCGGCACAGGTGGTCTCTAGGGCCCTGCCGTTCACCTCCCTCTGTTCCAAACATCCCCCCAGTATTTTTTCCACACAAAAGTTAACCTCAGGCCTAGTAAGTTTAATAAAATTGGGCGCCATATTTGTTTGATGGCTGTAAGTAGTGGTTTAAAAGCCACCCAGGGGCTGAAGGTAGCTTAGAGCCCGTCAGGCTACAGTTGCTCACTGCGTGTGGTGGACATGTCCCACTCCGCACTCATTATGTACCAAGTAGTGATCTCGAAAGTCCCAGGGTTTTCGCAAATATCCCATGTTATGCCATGGCATAGTGGTATGTTATTTTCTTCCTGCCCTGCACCCTCCAGTTCCCCCAATTCCCCCGCATCCTCCAATTCCCCAGGTTCCCCCAATGCCCCCAGTTCCCCCCGCACCCTCCAATTCCCCCTTTTTCCCGGTAAATATCACAGAAAAGATAACAAGTTTAACCTTTTATTTCAGAGCAACTTTTTTCCCAGTGTCAAATGTCACAAATACACCATATAAACATAACCCAATCCAAAAATAAAGCCATCTACGATCCAATTAAAACATGTAAACAACTTAAAAATTCACTTTACATAAAATTGTTCAAATAAAACCATTCTGAGGTCCGAGTAACACTTTCCCAGCGTTAAATGTTACAAAATCAAACAAACATAAGCCATTCAGAGGTTCCTCGGAGTTCAAGTAAAAAATCTACAAATTCATCATATAAACATAAACCAGCCAATTCAAAAATAAAAACATCTACGAGCCAATTAAAAACACACGACCGCCTTAAAAATTCACGTCACATAAAAACTGTTAAAATAAAGCCACTCTGAGATCCTTCACAGCCCAAGTTAAAAATCTGTAAAAAAAAAAAAACAAAAGATAAAGTTAGTCAAGTTTCCAGTGCTATTATCAAATGCCGATTACAACTGGAAGAGATACATACATTTACCTGAAACCAATTTAAGGTGTAAAATAGGGGACTCTTAAAATGGGAGGCAGGGATGTAGTGCTTGTGTAACATAAGATGTTGAATTATGTTATGCTTGTGCAACATGGAAAACATACAGAATATAGAATTATGGATTGCTTGTGTAGCAGCAAAGCCATTAGAGGGGTTAACTAAAACCTACGTAAGAGGGCTGGCTGATCTACACGAGGTGGCTGACTGAGGAGATCATAAAAAGTTTAGTGGATGGTATAAATTTCTAGGAGAAGCTAAATGAAGAGAGAAATAGAGGGGTACAAAAAGGTTGAGGTTTTTCTAGGTGTCGGAAATAAAACGGTACCTGTAAGGGAATAAATGCTCACTGGGTTCTGAAGAGGAGAAAATAATTTATTTACGATCTTGCAAGATAGGGCGTCCAGCCAAACACGTGGTTGGCTGGCACACCAGAGGAAGAGAATGGCGATCTTCAAATCGGAATCTGTAACAAAGGAATAACTTTAGCTTTCACATAGAGACAGCATGGAATAAGGGAAATGGAGGCAAAACCAGTTTAAACAAGCCCCATGATAAAGAGAAGAATCTGTCAGCCCCTTATATGGAAAAGTAACCATGGTTACTAGAATGTAAAGAAATATGAGGTAAAATAAGAGGCAGGAACTCACAGCAAAAAAGAAAAACTTTTTTTAAACTAAATGAACTCTCTGGGATAGGCTGATCAGTTCCAAATCTCAATAATGAGCTAGTTGGCTCTCTGGGATTGGCTGTACAAATTAAAATCTCAAAAGATGAATTAGTTAGTGTTCTCGGATAGGCTGTAACCTCTGTAGTATCCAGTCAATGGGGAAACAGGGGAGGGACTTGCGAATTAGGAGTAGGAGATTTAAAGATGGCCATTCTCTTCCTCTGGCGCGCCAGCCTGCCACGTTTGGCTGGACGCCCTATCTTGCAAGATTGCAAATAAATTCTTTTCTCCTCCAAAACCGAGTGAGCTTTTATTCCCTTACAGCTACCGCTTTATTTCCGACAGTATGGATTTGGGGGAAGAGGGTGAGGACGGGAGGGATGAGGAGAGGTTTGGGGGGCGACGACCGCGGCTTGGTGCTTCAGGGATTGGACCTCCGCTTGGAGATTTGAAATGCTTTTGGTGAGCGAGCTCAGGTTCTTGTACAGAATGGACTGCTCCCCGGGAAACATGGCCCCGTCTACTTCACCTTCTCCTCCCTCATCTGGGCCGTCAGCATCTCTTTTCCTCTTATTGGACCCATGCCGGGTAGAGTAGCCCCCGTACCCGCTATAGCCCCCGCCCCCGCCGCCGCATGGGTAGATGTTGCCGCACGGATGGAAGTTGTTCGGGTGGACCGGGTTGCTGTGCGCCAGAACAAAGGGGGACGCCCCGAAGAAATTATGCAGTTCTGGCGCCAGCCGGGGTGGAGACGAGAAGGGCGGTCCTCCGTCTGATTGCGACAGGGGAAAGTAACCGTAAGGGAGGTGGGGTTGCGGCTGGAAGCAGTGTACAGAGTGTTGCTGGTGGGGCGGAGGCTGGAAAGGGAAGAAAGGGGCCGGGCGTACGGGTAACCGTAGGGACCATAGGGGTCGCCGCCGCTGTACTGCACTCTGTTGCCGGGAGGAGGGGCCGCGGCAGATCCTCCCTGCCGGAGATTTTCCAGGTTGGTCTGGAGCATGGTCACGAAGGTGGCGCGGGGAACACTGATGGTCTCCTCGCCCCCGGTGCCCGCGTTGCCACTACCCCCCGCTCTCATGGCAGTAGCGGTAGTCGCTCCGGGAGGATGAAGATCAGGAGTTGGGGGACGGGGAGATGTTGGATCCGTGAGAGACTTCCCCTCCTCGCTGGCCTTTAAATATGTTAGCTTTTTTTTGATTGCGGCCACGTCTTTGTCTGCCTGTAGGAGCTCCAGTCGGTTCCTGATGAACCCCGCGTCTACAGCTTTGGCCAGGAGTGCCTCAGGACAGGCAGTGAAGACCGGCGCGGGCACTGAGGCGAGGTCCACCGCCTCGCAGGCCTCAGTGACCTTTTTAATCTCACTGGAATTGAGGGACTCAAACTTGGAGAGTACCCAGTTGAGGTTCCGGCCATAGACTGCCACCGCCCCGCGGCGCCTGCCCAGCGCGCAGATGGTTACACGATGAAGGAGGGCCGGGGGGGGGGGGGGGGGGGGGGGGGGGGAGGGAGCCCCCGCCTCGTCATTTTGCTGATGGACTTGGGTTTGGGCTTGGGCGACTGCATCTGCTAGGCCGTCTGGGCGCACGGACGAGAGGGAGAGCTCCGGAAGCCAGGCGTGGAGCGTCTCCACGATGGGGTCGGTGGGTAACTGCGCGCTTGGGGTCTGTGCCACACTGGAGTTGGGGAATATGCGCGTGACCCAATCCAGGAAGTCCTCTGAGGTGATGACCCCCACGAAAAAAAGCCCATGGTTCACCCAGACCAAGCCCAGGGAGACGCCCACCTCCGCCTCAGGGAGGTGTTCTATGTTCAGGGGGATGGGCGGCGGTAGGGAGAGGTATTTAGAAAGCAGTTCCTTGTCGAGGACCAACACCAGCATGGATGTCTTTGGGGCGCACGTATGGCGGGACAGGCGTATGAGCGCGGGGGTGGAGAGCCTGATGTGGAAGGCTGTGTACGGGCAGCGATTAAATACGCTCACCAGTCAGGAGCTCAGATACCTGCACCTGGTGCTGTGTAAGATGTACGGGCTGTGTCTCAACGTATACTTACTTCGGGAAGCCGTCGCCAACGCGGGCAACCAGGACGACGTGGTCTTAGGCAGGAAGGTGCCCCGCGAGGTCTGGAAATTTATCTATGATGGGTGTGTGCAAAAAATGGGTATTACGCACGAGATGCTGGTAGAGCAGGCTAGCAGTGCCGCCCTGTGGCTCCGTCTTAATTCCAAACCCGAGCTGCTGGCTGGACTCAGCAGCTACATCCTGCACAGGCTCGGGGTGAGGGTACCGGTGACGGTGGCCCCTAGAAACCTCAAAGATGGAAACTACCTCTACACCCTGGGGGGTGTCCTTCCCGGAAGGTTGCTCATGGTGATTGGATACTGCCTGTTACACGGGGGGGGAGGGACGGGGAAGAACCCTGGGTCAGGGTTTTCTCGGGGAAGGGTTTCATCCTCTATCTGATGTTAGCAGGGTACCTCAGGCTCCATAAAACTTTTCTCTCAGAGGCGACGAGCGCTGGGTATCTGGGGCCGGTGGATGTTGTCTGTGGGGATCGGAGATGCATGCGGGGAATCCCGGCACAAGAAGGCGGCGGCGCGGAGGAACAAAAGAAGGCGCAATCGGATACACTTCACTATCTGTTTATTTTCAGTAACAGCCACTTGTTCTAAACCACAGCCATGGTTGTTGGCAAAAAGCCCAAAACAACAAAATAAAGTCTGTCATAGTCATCATGCCCCGCGAACTGTGCTCTGATGATTGCTTGGGCCGCCGCGGTGGGGGAGGGATTGGCTAGGAGGTTGGCGAGACCCGCCTCTATGGACATCCTCAGCGCCGTCCTGGCCTGGAGGAGGGCAGCCGGGTCCCTGAATGAGAGTGTCTGATTAATGATCTCGATGAGTTCATTGAACTTGGCACCACTGAGTTTAATGACCTGGGGCGCAGAAGGACTCCGTTCCAGATCCATCCTGCTCTCCAGGGCCAGGAGGGTAACTCCAGGAAAAAGGGCTGATATGGGGGCCTGTGGATTGTGGGCGAGGGAGGGGGCGAGATAGTTGCTAAACAGGAATGATGTCAGTTGCCCCCCTTTAAAGACAACACGGCCAGCGGACTGTGATGGGACTGTGGTCCCCTGGGGGTTTTGAAAGCGGCTCCCCAGAAGGGATGGCATGTTGAGGCGCCTAGAGGAGGTAGCAGTGAGCTGGGCCGTTTCCAGAAGCAGGTAAACCACCACTAAGCATTCCAGGGCCTTCAGTCCCACCCTGAGGTTCCACTGAAAGGCCGCGAACGGGGGAATGTCTGGCCCAAAAATACTGTTAGTGATTGTGTACACAACATCGGGGGGGGGGGGGCTGAGTCTGGCCGGGGAACGGGGTAGATTTTGTGGAGGGAAACATGTTATATTTTTTGAGAGTGGTATAGATTCTATGTTTGTTAAAGAACCCTGTCGCGTACGTGTCCCCCCTCTCCAGGGGCGCCATGGAGGCCCTTTGGCTGTTTGTGGGGTATGTGAAGTCAAATCCCAGGTTCACGTGATCGCTTTGTTTGAGCTCGGTCACCAGGAGCTCGAGTTTTCCCTCCAGGTTAGCCAGCAACTCCTTGTGCGTGACGGGTAGTTCTGTGCCCGTTCGGCTGGCATAGTAGCCATTCAAGAGACACAAGGCGGCGTTAGTGTCAGAGAGGTGTCTCTCGTCAGAGAACCAGTCATCGGTGGCGGCAGCCAGGGCGGAGGTCACCGTTTGCATGAGCTTAAGGGACGTTGAGTTTTGGAAGTTGTCAATCCCGCGCAGCCCTTTGGGGAAAACCCGCCTCTGCATGGCTACGTTTGTAAAGTGGGAAAACCAGGGCCCATAGCTGGGCTAAGTGTGGGGGTCTGTTGCCAGCCATGGCGCGTAGCCAAACGAGTTAGAGAGTGCAGTGTTTTAATATGCGTTAATACCACCCCGAAATAGTACTGTCGGGCCCGGGACTTTGCCTCTCGGATGGGCGGTGAGTCACCGCCCCGGGCCCTTCCTCTTTAGCCCTGCCAGCCTCAACTTGTCAAACCACCAACTCCCGGAGCCTCCGAACCCCGGGCTCCGGCTCGGGCTCCGCCAGGCCCGGGGAGGCCTCCAGGCCCCGGGGACTCGGCCAGGCCGGGTCCCCGCTGCCCCGGACCCGCCGGGGGCGGGGAGAGCGGGCGGGGCGGGGCGGCGCGGCGGCCCGGCATGGCGAGCAGCGCGCCCAGCATGGAGCGCACCGGGCCTCCCCAGCCCCCAGGGTCCAGGTGAGGGGTCCCAGGGGGGCCGGGGGAGCTCCCGGCAGGCTCCGCTCACTCCAGATTACCCAGGGGGCTGCGCGAGGGGGGCTAGGGTCTAATTTGGGGTTGGGGGTCTCTCCGCGCGCCTCGCTTCCCGGAGATGACAGCTGGGGTGGAGCTGACCCCGTCTCCCCGGTCCCGGGTCCCCGGGTCCCCACCCTCCCGGGGGTCTCAGGAGCCCTGTAACAGTTGCAGGGTGGCTTCCCGGGCCGGCCTCTCAGACTGAGTTGGGGGAAACTCCTCCTCACCCCTGGGAAGCTTCGGCGTTTTTATGGACATGTTAGGCACTGGATTTTCTTGACATTTTGGTTTGTCAGGGGAATTTGAGTGTTTGGGAAGCATATAAGGCGGGTTGCTGGTTCGGCCAGTCGCAGACCTTCTTGCCTGCCAGGTTTACCTCTTCGGCTGCTTTTGGAGTTTACTACACATACCTACTGCACGGTTTTTTTACACGAGTGGATGTAGTTCCAGGGCCCCGTGGGGCCGGGAAGCGGATAACTACTGCACCTTGCCCTGACCCCCTAGCCGGGCAATGCCCGGTAGGGAATAGGAATTTTACACCCGGCCTAGTTCCAGGGCCCTGTGGGGCCGAGGAGCGGATAACCTTGCCGTGCCTTACCATGGACCCCTAACCAAGCGGCGCCTTACCATGGACCCCTAACCAAGCGGCGCCCCACACAGCCAGCCTAGTTCCAGGCCCGGGTTTACAGCCAGCCTAGTTCCCCGCGCGAGATACCCATCGGGTATCGTTAGTTAGGAGCTGGCACTCGCCTCACACCTGCCCGCTGCCATGAACATCTCTGCTACCTTTCCCGTAGGCCCTTGGGAGATCACTGCATGCGGGGGCATCTTTCACTTAACCAACTACGCCGCAGTCAGGCAGCAGAGTGGCAGCACATCACTGCCGTTCCAGATTGTGACACTTCCCTTCTCCGTCCAGCAGATGGTGCGAGACTACGCCTCCTTCGGACTTCTCTCCTCCTTGCTCGAGCTGGAGCCATTCACCCGCGGCGTTGCCGTGCTCCTCCCGGTCGCGCGGAAAACAACTCATAGGGGCGGCTGTCCCAGCAACACCCTCGCAGTGAAAGTAGTGCCCTGTTACCTCTTTGACTACCACAAACACATCACCTTCTCGGTGTGGGGCTGTGAGTCATCCTCAGAGATCCCCCCACGGACCATAGAAATGGCCATCCTGTGGGTCAGCCCAGTACCCCAAAACAGCCTATGCACTTACGTCTCCCAGGGACAGGAGGACCCAGATGCCCGCAAGTATGAGGACCTCGTCGTCCCAGACACAAAGTTCGCCCTCTTACAAGAGGGCCAGGATAACAACAGCCTCGTCCTCAGTGGCGAGGCCACCCAAGTCGCTCCCCAGACCTACTTCCTCCACTTTCGCAGTACAAGAATCAGTCGCTTCTTCCAACTCTTAGATGCCAGAGTTACTAACCTAGGTAACAAAAACACCATCGCCCCTAAGAGCGTCTCCCTACACTATCTACCCGATGCAAACATGTTTCGAGCAACCATCAAGATCATGGGGAATGTGCTGCTGCAAGACAGCCTGTGGGTCCAGCTGCACATCTGCACCAGCGGAAACCCCTCAGAGATTATACTCCATAAAGCCAGCATACCCCAATCCTCATCATCCCAGGGAGGGCATTTTATTCCCCTTTTTCTGGAGAAGAAAAAGGTCGTGAAGCCGGGAGAATCGACCACCTTCAGAGTTATAGCCTGTTTCCACTTGGGACAAAGAAAATCTGGGAAAACCCCTGCTCTCTTCATAGCGGGCTTGGAACAAAACCAGACAACGATCGTGCAGCCCACCGTTTGGCTACCCAACATAAGACTCCATGTCACCGTTACCAACAACAGCCCCAAATTACTCATCCTCAGGAAAGATACCCCGGTAGCCGCCGCAGTCCCCCTATATTATACTGACAGAGACACTCCAAGTGAGCAGACTCCAACCCACGGGCTCGTGTCCTGTGACCTAGACCTGATGAAGCTGGTGTGGGAAACAGCCATCATTGAGACGGGAGAAGGAGGGATGATATTTTACCCAATGCACATTAAACTCCGAGAACTGAACACCACGGATGAACCCATGGACCACTGAATCGCAGCAGCTTCCCCCATCCCCTCCCCTCCACCACGAACATCCCATTCCCAACCCACCCCCCTCCCGCCCATGGATGTTGATTATGAAAAACATAACAAATAAACTTAGTTCAGTTTTTATTCCGTCTCTAGTGTTTGCTCTGTTGCTACATGATGCTAGCTCTCTGATTCATGGGTATCTTCCTCCTTGGGCTCCAGCAAAACAATATCAACGTTCGTATGCTGCAATACTCTGAGAACCCTTATGAGATCCCTGGCGTGGAAACCATCTAAGACCCCGATAGGAATACACAGGAACAAAACCCCGATCATACCACCCCCGAGCCACGCAGGAATATGAGGAAGACACAGTATGAACACACTTTCTCCCATAGCTCCGCCGGGCCCGGGGAGGCCTCCAGGCCCCGGGGACTCGGGCAGGCCGGGTGCCCGCTCCCCCGGACCCTCGGGGAACTCGGGGTCCCACAGGCGGGGGGAAGATTTGAGCGCGTCTACCGGGGCCCAGAGGGGGAGGGGCGGCCTGGAACCAAGGCCAGCCGGGTCCCCTCCCCCGGGGCCTTCCAGGCCCCCCACAGACCCCGGCCCCGCCACCCAAGGGGGAGGAGCCAGAGGCCTCTGAATGTAAGACATTTGAGGGCCTCTGCCGGGGTCCCGAGGGGGCGGGGCGGCCCGGGATCAGGGCCAGCCTGGTTCCCTCCCCCAGGCCTTCAAGGCCCCCCACAGACCCCCGCCCGGCGACTCCCGCCCGGGCCGGGGCGGGACACTTTCAGTTTGCCATTTTGGGAGGGGGCTGGCGCGCCCCCGGAGCCCCGCCTCCGGGCTCCGCCGGGCCGGAGGAGGTCACCGGGTCCCGGGGAGTCAGGCAGGACAGGTTCCCGCCCTCCGGGAGCTTCGGGGGTCTCGGCGCCCCACAAGCGGCGAGGAGAGCGGGCGGGGCGGGGCGGCGCGGCGGCCGGGCAAGGCAAGCCGCGCGCCCGGCATGGAGCTCACCGAGCCTCCCCAGCCCCCCGGGCCAGGTGAGGGGGTCCCAGGGGGGCCGGGGGGGGCTCCCGGCAGGCCCCGCCCACCCCAGATTACCCGGGGGCCGCGCGAGGGGGGCGGGGGTCAATATTCTGAAAAGTAAATTATAATAAAGATACTTTTGTTAAAATTGGACAACATTGAAATACACAAAAGCTCCATTTATGTAGTTCTTACAAATGGGAATTACAGACATATCAAATAAATACAGAGTTTTGATTTCCAAAGTTACCTTCCAGGTAATTTAGGGCCACTTATACCTCTCTTTGTTTCTGTTGCTCTTTTTAAATATAATCAGCTGCCTTCAGGAGGAGCTGCATAGTAGGTAAGAAGAATCATTTCTGGTTTAGCAAAGATTACAAACCTTCATAATTACTTGTCCAAATTTAAGATCTGTTCCTTAATATATTAAGTATACTCAAAAATGTATTCATTTAATTTTAGGCATTTTACATAACATACTTAATGCCACCATTTGGTGTCATTTTATATCAAGGAAGCTTTGTGTGTCATTGATGAGAGAATTATATAAAACTGGAATAGGGCTTGACAGGTTGAATCAATCCTCAAATATCCATTGTGGCAGAATGGACCAGCAACCATATACAAATGTACAAACACACACACACACACACAAACACACACACAAGCATTTTAAAAAGACATTTAAAAATTGTCTTCCAGAAAGAGCCTTCCTTGTAACAGAAGGATGGAACCAATATTAAATACAGAGATGAAATATATCTTCTTGATGGACAACTGTGGAACAGACAATTGAAATGTTCAAGACTCAATAAAACTTCTGATGAAGTCATTTTCATGGCGAAAAACTATACTTTAGTTTTTGAAATTGTTTTAATCATGGACAGTCCGTGGTCAACATGCAGATTTCTCTAAGAGAAGCAATTACTTAAGCTAAATAGCTAATGTATTAGCAAGGATTCTCTAAGAGTAAAGCATTTTGTGCAAATATCATAAGATAAGCAACAAAACTCAGCTTCCCACAAAGCCAAAAGGAGGTTTAGGCCTCCGCAAAGGCATAATGTAAAGGATGAGTGACTGGATATGGAAATTAGGAAAGATAGAAGAATTAACAAAGATAATGAATGTCCACTTGGGTAACAGGTGAAATGATGACAGTAATATATATGGAGTTTTCAGGAGAAGTCACTAAAAGTTCAAGGTAAGATGAGGAGTTTGGTTCTAGAACTCTGCTTGATTATGAAAATTTGGGAAATTACCCAAAACATATACACAAGTATATAATGCTCATTGTATATATCAATTTGTGAAAAATAATTCCTCTTAATTATATTTTTCCTGTTGGTTTGTGTTCAGATGTATTCTTATGTGTGTGTGAATATGTGTGTGGTAGACTGGATAATGTCTCCCACAAAGACATGTTCAAGTCCTAACCCCTGGTACTGTGAGTGTGAACTCATTTATTAATAGGATCTTTGGAGATCCTTTTAAGATGAGGACAAATTGAATCAGGATGGGCCTTAATCTGGTATGAATGGAGTCTTTATGAGCAAACAAAATTTGGACAAGAAAGTACAAGAAACAGGAGGGGACAGGAAGAGACAGATCAGTATGTGAGGATGCAGAGAACGATTGCCAGCAAGCTACCACCAGCATGCTATAGACATTGGAGGAGGCATTCCCTGCTGAGAGCTTGATTTTGGACTTGCAGCCTCCAAGGTGTAAAACAATAAATTTCTGTTATTTAAGTTTGTGGTATTTTGTTTATCACATTCCTGTCAACAGAAGACAATACTTATGTGTCTACAAAAATTCGTGTGTGTGTGTGTGTGTGTGTGTGTGTGTGTGTGTGTGCGCGTGCGCGCGCGCGCATCTGTTTAAACTTACATTCTCCCAAATAAGGACAATATAGGCTTTGGATTCAGATTGAGCTAAAATAAAATCCTGGATCTCTTGCCTGTCAAACATGCTTAAGTTTCTAAACTAATTTATTTTCAGGCACTGTGTGCCTGTTTGAAACTGCTACATACCCCAGGGAAGACTATGTTGTTTAATGAAATATTGTGTGTGCAGACTTACTATTGGTGGTATATTTTGATTATGTTGTTTCCATGGAGATGTGATGCATCCAACTGCAGTTGAGACATTTTGATTAAATTATTTCCATAGAGGTGTGACCCCATCCTATTCAAGTTGGGTCTTGTTTAGTTTATTGGAGTCCTTAAGAGAGCTCAGGGGCTGACACAGACCCAGATACCTGGAGATGCAGATAGAAGGACATTTGGAGATGTTAAGAGATTAAGCCCAGAGTTTGCCCTGGATAAGCTAACAGAGGACCCACAGATTCTTAGAGGGAGCATGTACAGGATCTGAGAGGGCAGTTAAAAGAGACAGAAACCCAGAGACATTTTGGAGAAAGCCATTTTGGAACAAGAATCCAGGAGTAAAAGACCAGTAGATGCCAGCTTTGTGACTTCCCAGCTGACAGAGGTATTCCAGATGACATCATCCTTTTTTCATTGAAGGTATCCTTTTGTTGATGCCTTAGTTTGGACACTTTTATGGCCTTAAACCTGTAATTTGTAACCTAATATATATCCTTTATAAGAGCCTATCCATTTGCATAATAGCAGCTTTAGCAAGCTGGAACATGCCTCATCTAATATTACATACCAACTTGAGTTATATGTGGATACTTCATACAAAGCAGTGTAAATCCTAACACAAAGTATTCAATACATGTTAGCTATTTGATATTGATAAATATATAGTTAAGGATGTGAATATATCAATATATTTATAACCACTGCTCTAGTATGAAACACAGTTTTCATCATTGAATATGGGAATTATTTATTTCTCATCTCTCTTCAATCTCCATGAATAGTGGAAAATATTCTTTATTCCTTGAGGTTTTGCAGACGCATTTTGGAAACAATAAAATTATATGAAAAAGACAGTAAAAGAATATTAATTCTACTTGGTGATTCTTACTGCCCTTGAGTGCAGTATAGTTGGATATATTCAAATAGATCTAACTTTTTCTTTTACTTTGACCCGTGTTTCATAGGCTTGCATCTATAACCAGAGTGCTCAACATTATTGGTGAAATGGTTTCCTAAATTGCCATAGGGTAGAAAAGATCAATTTAATTCATAAGGTCATAGCTTGTGAAAATATTGCATTCAAGGCATTCTAAGCTGTGACTTAAATCCTAAAAAATGTTTCTGTGAAGTGTTTCTGCTTCATATGTATTGATTACATGGACATCTAGGTATCACGTATGTATTTTTGTGTCAAGGACTGTGTATCTGTGGATTCATTGGCTCACAGTGTAATGCTGGTAATGTATTGGCTAACAGGTGTGTCTGCTTGTAATCAGGAGAACTCAGTCAATATTGATGTATTCACCTCAAAAGCCACATGGAGGGTTAGAGATATAATTAGCCTCTGGATCTAACATTTATAGGGTGTTTGATTTTATTTTGTTATTTAAGTCTGTCAGCTCTCCAAAGGATAGAAGTAGGCCCACTGGCAAAATACTATTCTTTGGCTTTTTATAATGGAGGGAAGAAATACAGAGATTATTTTTTCTCCTTGTGTTGTTAAAAGAGTTCAACAAAATCATTATTTGTTTGTTTATTTTTCCTGTCTCAATACATGAGCCACCTATGATCATGGGCAAGGCAACATATATAACTTTAAAATTATAAAATCTCCCACCTCTGTCACCAAAACAACCTCATGTGACTCAAACACAATCATATTTTAAGAAGCATAGTTGCTTGGGAATTAATTAGCTAGAGTTTCTTTGTTTTGTTGATTATGTTTCTTTTAGCTCAGTTAAAATTAAATAGAATCTATTAATGTCCTCCTGAAAATGAAAATTAGTATAAGCTGAAATTCAATGTGGTGTTTGAATGGTGGTTAATTTTATATATTTTTCCTCCTCTCAATTGTATATTATTATAGTTTTATCAGACACTTATCAGTATCAAGGAACTCTATACAAATTTGTCTTCAATAATTAAAATAATTTTGTAATTTCATTTTCATATTAACTGTAATTTTTGCAGTAAGGAGTGTTTCAAACTATGATAATGAGACTTGTTGCAATGCCAGTAGAGGAAGAGAAGAGAAATGGGAAATAAGAAGAATTTAATTTTCTTCAGATTCTAAATGAGATTTCTTAGATCTATTATATGATTGACCTCAAATGAAAGTGTCTAGTTACCAGAGAGATAAACTGGCCTGCGTGACGGGTGAATTGGAGGCTGTTACTTCATCTAAAAGAGGCAGCACCTCCAGGCTCTAACACACTTCTGCCAGCAAAACAGGAATCCTATACTGAAATAACTAAAGATTTCTCAGGAGAGGACAGGTATCTGAATTGTGTGTGCCTGCATGTATAGGTGTGAATTCTTCCAACAAACAAAATAATTGTTCAAAATTTTTTAACATTTTACTCAATCTCTTTGTTGCACCACTTTTCCCCAAACAATCTGGCTCAGAGATTACCAGTTTGCAACCTCTAACTTATCGTTATCATTGCACATATTAATATTATCAGTATGTATTAAAATTTAAGTGATTTAATTTAGTCAATACATATTCTTATAACAATTAATGCATTACATGTTTTTGATAGATTTGTTAAGATTATATATAGAGTTGGCTTGGTTTATTAGAAAGAGCAACAGTTTTTGAGTCAGACAATTTTGGGTTTAATACCCAGTTCTGCCACATATTAGCTATAAGACTTTGAGAAATTTGATTGAATTTATTGTGCCTCAGCTTTCCCAAATGCAAAATAAAAATAATGCAGTTTACATTGCAGCATCACTGTGAGGAACAGATCAATAGTTGGATAAAGCTCTTTTATCATATCTGGCTTATAGTAGACAATCTTTGGTTCATCTACTCAAAGATATATTATGTAATAATTAAAATTCCTTTTAATGAAAGCTAGGAAATATCTTATGTCTTATTTTACTGATAAAACAAATCCCTGGATAATCTTATATATTCTAAGTGTGCTATGAATGAAAAAAGGCCTAAGCACCCCACAAGTTCAAAATTCATTCCTCCATCCACCCACCCATCCATCCATCCATTTATCTGTCATTCCATCCATCCATTCAATACTTATTAATTAATTAAAAATATGTGGAGTACAAACTGTCTGCCAAGTACTGTGCTAGATATAACTTACTTAAACACAAAAATAAATTGCAATCATTGTTTTAGGAGTTTTGAAAGAACATAGTATTGAGAAAGAATAATGGTGGAGGCAATGTGGTGAGGGGAGAGAGGTAAAATTTATATTTGAGGGGATGGCATCTAAACCAAAAAAAGAAAATGGAGAATTTGCCAGTAAAACAAAAAGTTGGTGTTAGAGTGTACCTGACAGTGGGGAAAAGAATAGATCAAGTTTCCTGGGAAGAGTTATTCAATAGATAATTGAAAGAAGTTAATTGAGCTGGATTGTATGACAGTTATAGCTCATGTCACTAACCTCTCCCACTGAGCTGACACTCTTCTCTATCAACGTTCACTAAGTCAAGTGGCACCATCAATAAAACTTGTGTTTACCACAATCAACAATGATCCACCTCCCCTACCTCTTGCCAGAGATAAATAGTCCTTTATTCTGTGACTAAAATCTATTTACTAATAACCATAAGAAATTGAATCACTGCTCCTAGTACCCAATGATTTCAACTACTAAATGTCCTTCGGTCAGCACCTACTGCTATATACTTAACATAATGCTAAATATTTTTACTTTTTTCATCTATAAGTTTAGCACCTGTTATGTGCAAGATAATGTCTTATAGCTCACAATGCAAATAAAGTAACATTCAATTACTATTCTAAATAATCAATAGGGGAATTTAAGAGATATATTTCCAATCATGTTTGAGAGTTGTTTTTAAAGAGATTTGAGCTTGGGACAGAAAATGCTAGAGGCAGAAGGAAAGAAGGATTTAACTCTGGGGAGAGGGTCACAAAATGTTCCTCAGGAAAAGAGCAAATTATGTGGTGGTCTTTAAAAATGCATAAGTTCACCAGTTGTATGGGTGAATACAGTAGAGATATCTAGAGTTTTAACCTGTTTTGGAGAGTCAAATCTTGTACACATGGTACTGAGGACCAAACAAGACATAATATGTTGAACACTGAAATGTACCTTATTAATTAGTGTCATCACAGTTCAGGCAAGACAGGCAAAGGTGTGAATTGTTATCAAATAAAATATCTTAGAGAAGAAAGAATTTGGACTGTGACTGTGAAGGGACTCTAGGATGTGGAGAGCACATAGTGGCCATGGAAAGTTATACAAATGCAAAATAGAAGGATTTACAATTATGAAACAGACTACTAGGGTCCATGTACCCTATCTTTCCTCCAGCTACTACAGATGAGCTGCATATGTTATACAAAGCCAACCCTTCTATTATTGCATTTGATCCCATATCCTCTTGCCTATTAAAAGGCATTTTAGTGACACATGATTTTATCTTCTGTTCTAGATGTTTTCATAAGCTTAAACATGTATTATAATTTCTAATTACATAAAACAAACTCTCTCTTGATCTCACTTTCCTCTCATTTGGTCCCTAAGTGACACTAGTATTTCAGTTTCATTCACATCAAAATTCCTGAGAGTTTTATCTACTTCTTTTCTCTACTTTCTCTTCAAATATTCTATAATTTTTATTATCTGTTCTCTATGGATACCCTCTTCAACACAAGTACCATTGTCAAAATGGCCTATGACCTTCATATTTTCAAATAGAATATTTAAAGTCTCAGACCTCATCATTCTTTATCTTCACCTTTCACATTTCATCCAACCTCATTAAATCACTTTTTCAATTTGTTTTCAGGACATGACATACTCCTAGTTTTTTTTCCACCTTATTTGCTTCTCCTCTATGTTCTTTGCTCATCTTACCTTATATTACCAACTCCTAAAGAAGGATCAGTTCTCAAATTTCTTTTATACCATGCCTATAAATATTATTTTGGTGATTTCAAACAATCTCATGATTTCAAATGTTATCTACATGGTAATGCCTCTCAAATAATTTTTCCCAGTCCAAACTCTTCCCATGCTTCACTCTCATATGTTCAACTGCCTACTTGGCATCTCAACTTAAATGTCTAAAATATATCTCAAAATCATATTCCAAAAGGAATTCTTCATCCCAAACTTAACCAAAGTTTCATCTTCCCACAATGATATCTATCTCAGTTCATGGGAATGCTGTCTTTCCAGTTGCTAAGCCAAACCCTTTGGATTCCTTCCTGAGTTTCAACCACTAAATCCCATTGGTTCTACCTTCTAAATATATTTAGAAACCCCACCTCCTCTTCTAACATCCTGGTCCAAGTCAATATTATCTCTTGCCTAATTAATTGTAATGGCTACCTGACTTTTCTCATTTTCAGATACCTTATAGTTTCTTAAAATAAAGTAGTCCATTGTTTATTCAGCAGACTGAAAATATTTAAAGTTGTATCTCAAAACATGTCATTCTTAACCCTCACACAAGGGATGGAGTGCATAATTCACTTACAGTCAAAGCCAAAAACCTTCCAGTGACTTACAAGATCATATGTGATCTGGTCCCTTGGTACTTCTTTGACCTTATCTCCTTCCCTTTTCTCCTAACTCACTCTATTCTAGCAATGCCAACAAACTTGTTGTGTCTTGAATATGCCTAATGCTTTTTGTGTTAGCTCTTTTCTCTGGGACAGTCTTCTCAAAGATAGTTTCATAACTATGTCCCTCATCTCACTCAGGCCTTTGATTATCTTTTTGAATATTCCCTATCCCCCACTTTACCTACATTATTTTCCTGTATAATTCTGATCATCATACCTAGCTACCTACCTATTTATAGCTCATATTTATTTGTTAATGTACATCTTCATGAAGGAAAGGATTTCTTTTGTCTCCTTTTTCACTACCTAAGCTTTGATAAATAAAAAAGCATTTGGCACATGGTAGAAAATAAATATTTTTTAATGAGTCAATGAATGAATGAATGGGCCAGTTTTAATTAGATTAAAGTGCTATAGAGCATTAAAATAATAGTGAGATATAATAATCTTATAAAAATTATGCATGTGTAAATTAACTGTGTCAGAAAGCAGAATGAAGGTTTTGAAGCCAACACAGCTTGCAGCATCTGGAAATCAGAACCTTGTAACTTCTGTGCTCTGATTCTCTGCCTTTCCTCCTTTTACATATCTCACTATCTAAGAGAGTCAGGGATTCTAGCTCAGAATCTTGCCAAACAGCCAAATTTATACCTAGAATTGAATAATAATAATTTGGCTTTATTACACTTACACAAAAATATTTCTATTTAGAGCAAACAATAGTGGCTTTCTGAAGTGGGCTCCCTCCCCTTAATCTGTAACAAGAGAGTCCCCTTCCCCCTCAACCAGTAATGACTGCAAAGTAAACATTAAAGCCCTGAGAGGAAGGGAGTGAAACTGTGCCATTTTAGGGAGTGAGACTTGCGGATGTATGCATTAGCCAAGCGTAACCATTCCAATAATTAACCATTGCACCAGCCTTGAGAAAATTTCTCAAGGTTGCTAAAGACCTTAAGCACCCATTAATTAGCCGTCGACTCTGCTTTTGTCAAAGTAGCTTGCTTGCATTTTCAGGATGTGATTTCTGCCTATATAAGTCTCAAGCACTCTCCAGGCGGCTGCTGCTCACTGAACTCCCTGCGCGGAGTGACAGGCAGCAGCCGCCAGCTAGCCGACTAATAAAGGCTCTTTTAAATTCCGTTTGGCTGTCTTGTACCTTAACTCGCGGGCACCATAACATTTGGAGGCCCCAGCGAGAATTTTCTCCTCGGCGTACTCCGAGGCTTATCGGTCGAGACGAGGTCTGACTACCGGTCTTCCCCCAGGGGGGCGCGCTGAGAGACGTTCCTCAGCCCCGGTGGAGAACCGAGTGGTCGGGCCTCGAGATTCGAAAATCTGCCTCTGGAGCCATCTGGACATGGGCCCACAACGGTAAGAGATCTCTAATCTGGTCTGGTGGGGAACCCCTTTAGGGTCTTTGGGAGGGCTGGACGCAGCCGTAACTCCGAGACCCGGCCTCGGACCACGACGGTGGCTGGTGGCCTCAGGTTTTAGGTTCTGGTACAGGTTTGGAATTGGTCTCTTAGTGCAGACTTAGTCTCTGTTTTGTGTTTTGTTGTTGGTGTCTTTGTTCCGTTCTGTTTCTGTTTTGCCAACTGTCAGTCCCATAGGGTCAGTCTCCATCTGCTTCCGCTTGCTCTCCGTTGCAATGTTTTTTGAAAAATGTTCAGGACTTCCGCCGACGAGCTGCAGGGTTGGGGGCTACGGTCAACCCAGGAGCTCTCCGGGCCCTTTGCAAATTCAAATGGCCAACCTTTCCAAATTCTAATTGCCCCCCTCCCAGGGGACTCTAAATTTGCTAATTACCTTTCAGGTTCAAAGAGTCATTTATGGGAGTGCAGGACACCCGAATCAAATTCCCTATATTGAAACCTGGATCGGCATCCTCACTGACCGCCCCAAATGGCTTAATCATTTTTCTGCATATTGTGCTGTCCACAGGCTCCAGGAGGGCTGGGGTGGGCGTGAACAGGCCCTTTGTCTGCAGGCAGCGGCGCGTGGCTACAGACTCGGGTGTTGCCTTCCTGCTGCCGGGCCAGGTGGGCAAGCCTATCCCCAAGGTTTGAGCGCTGGTAAACAAGCGCTGAAGTGGTGAGCAGGTGCCAGGACCTGCCTCTGGCCAGGGCACAAGCTTTCCCCTGTAAAACAGGCCACCAGTAAATTATTTGTCTATGATCAGCAGTCACCAGCTGGACACTGACTGGAGAAAGAGCAGAGGCGGATCCCCAAGTATGTGAGCCAGGGAATGGTCCCCAGCATCCTTTGTTTTTGGTATTTCTGTTCCGTGATAAGTCACAGGACATCTGTCTGCTTGTACATCCAGGGGTGTCCTGGAGCCAGTGTGTTCCCAGATCCTGAAGACATGCCAGCCCCCTGGGAGGTGGTGTTAACTGCTGGCCTGGTGCTTAAAAGTGGCTCATCTTTTCTTAGTGACACCACTTGCTTTTTGTCTTACAGCCTCTGACCTCAGAGGATCCTTTTGTACTTTCTAGAAATGGCAAGCCCCTGTTTGGGAGTGTGGGCCAAAGCCCCACTGAACAGCGTATTTGGGCATCAAAAACAGCCACATGGAAAGGCCAAGGTCGGGGGGCAGGGGGAGATTAGTGAAGACAAGTGGCTTCTCTGCGTTCAGCCAGGAGGTGGGGGTGGGGGCAGAGGCTCCCCATGGGGCACGGTAAGCCTCACGCTCATCCCTGTGACCTGCCAAGTGACAGCTGTCCCGCTGGAGCCCACCTGTCTATGTCTGAGACACCATGGTGGTACGAGTGCTGCATGTCCTCACGGGAACCCTGCTAGGGGCCAGAGGCCACTTCCCTGGGCAGGGGGCGAGGCAGGCCACCTGAGGGCAGGGAGGCACGGGCTGCCACTCGGCTCCCTGGGACTAAAATTGTTCAACACCTAAACCTCCAAAAAGCAAGATGTACTCATTCTAAAGGGCCACCCAAAAGGCCACCAGTCCTCAACCCCCCACAAAATAGTCCCCCCTTATCACGGCCCTCACCTTATTCCATAGGACCCTCTGCCCCTAGCGCGGGGCCCTTTCCGGGAATAGTTCAGGTTCCCCCCTACCCTAAGTTCAGGAGGACCCCTTGTTCCCACTCCGGAGTTTGTAAATAGCTTTTAATACTCATTTTTAAAGTAGTTTTATATTGCAGAAGTTCATGGTATGTCATTTAATGCAAAGGTAAAACCATTTTACTTCAATGTTATTAAAAAGGTTTATTTTATTAGGAAATAAATGTGTTATTGCAGTGTTTTGTGGCCTGTTTAAAGGCTTTTGTTTAGCAAAGTGAATGTAGAGTACAGTAAAATGTTAAGTTGCCATCTACTTTATGAAATCCATCAACTTGAAATTTTTTAACTCTATCAATAAAGTGAAATGTGCAATAGATAGTAAGTATGCAGTCATGTTTTTATGTCATGTTTAGAAATCCATGAAATTGCTCCACTTACTAAATTTTTGCTGATGGCTGAATTGTAAATTAATAATAAGATCATGTCCTTAGCAAATATTCAGTTTTGTTTTAAAATTTAAGTTAAGAGATTTCTAGAACATTCCTTTCTATGGTTCTTAAATAACATAAAGTAATTGTGTAATGTTGCTAATAGTGAACCTAGCAAGCTGCATTCAAATTCAAATATGTTGAAATGAGTAATCCAACAAAATTCTATTTGGAGAAAATCCTCATCCCTTGACCTTGTGTAAAAAAAAAGTTCTCTCCTTCCAGTGAAAAATTATCACAGAGGTTCATTAAATGAGACTCTGACCCAGTGTTCTTACTGTATTTTACATGTGCCCCCCCTCCAAACTCCCGGCGCCGCAGCCCACCTGAAGCCAGGCCTGAGGCGCCATGCCCCTTGGGGAAAGACTCAGTCCTTTATTCGTTCAGGCCCCTAATGCTGGGGCCTGGCTGCTCTACCTCACCGGGCTGCGCAGGGGTCCCTGCTGCTAACTCCCTCCTCAAGGAGGGACCCAGAATTTAGTTTCTGGTCTCTCCATCCAACCCTGCTCCAGCTGAAACTTTTAGTATTTATTCTGGGCAAAAGCCCAGACACTATACTTTATATTGATTGCTTCAGTTTATATTTATTAAGCACCTACTGTTTTAGTTGCTAGGAATACAAGAGGGTCAAAACCCCCAACAACTAATCTCTTTGTTAGAGTCCATTTTCTTTACCCATCAGCCCACATAGGACAACTATCAACTTCTGCAAACCCTTTTCACGTCAGAAGAGGAAGAGAATCCGTGCCCAGGGATGGAAACTAGTCGTGGGGCCAGACGATCTACCTACCACGGAAGCAGACCGCCTCGAAACCGTTTTTCTTTTCACCCGACCCTGGTGGGACCCTAACATGAATTAAGGTAAGAAGACTCTCGAACGGTACCGCCAGACTCTAATGGGGGCTCTCTGAGCAGCAGCGCGGAGGCCTACAGATATGTCCAAAGTAACTGAGGTAACTCAGGGGGGCCACTAAGTCCCCTGCCACTTTTCTAGAGTGCCTCCAGGAGGCTTACCAATTATACACCCCTATAAATCTGGAGGCACCAGAAAACAGGCGAGCAATTAATATTGCTTTTGTTGCCCAGTCAGCCCCAAATATAAAGAAAAAATTACAGAAGTTAGAAGGCTTTGAGGGAAAGGTACTAAGCGAGTTGGTGAAGGTTGCTCAACAAGTTTTCACTAATAGAGAGTGTTCTGAAGATTTAAATAAAAAAAATGGCAAAGGTCCTACTTGCCATGAGTGAAGACCAGGTGCGGAATAAAAACCGAAAAAGGAACCAAAAATTCGAAAAAAAGTCGGGAGGAGGTAATAGACTGTCCAGTAAGAAAGAAGGACAAAGAGGGCCCCCTCTAAGCCAAAACCAATATGCATTCTGTAAAGAGGAGGGAGCCTTTCAGACTCTAAAAACAGGCACTCACTCGAGCCCCAGCCTTAGCACTCCCAAATCTCAAAAAGCCGTTCCAGCTGCATGTAGCCAAGGCACAAAGGGCAGCAAAAGGAGTGTTAACACAGTGCTTGGGGCCATGAAATGCGTCATAGCCTATGTTTCAAAACACCTCAATCTGGTTGCGGCAGGCTGGCCTAACTGTCTACACAGACAGCCGGTATGCATTTGCCACCGCATACTTGCATGAAACCATCTACCAGGAATGTGGTCTCCTAACCTCCAGAAAAAAATACGCCCGAGGCAAAAAAAAAAATGCTTTCACCAGCCAGACGGCCAAAGAAGCAGCCCTAAAACCAGTGGGGCCTCTTCAAGCTTTGCCCCTCCTACTGCCCCGGGTACTAAAAGCTACCCCAACTTATACAAACTCTAATATTCGGCTACTCCAAACTCCTCCTACCAGAAGCACTGGGAAGAAACTTAATTTTCCAAACGCATCAAAGTACACACTTGAAAAGGACAAAATTAGCTAAACTGCTAAAAACTGACTTTTACATACGTAAGCTTTTTTCAGTTAGCAAAAGAAGTAAGCAAAAAATGTCACGTCTGTGCTCAAGTCAACTCAAGCCATGTAAGTACCCCTGCTGCCGCCAGTCACTGCCTAAGAGGTCAACTTCCAGAAAAGCAATAAAAAATAAACTTCACAAAACTGCCTCCTAGACCAGGGGAATACAAGTACTTACTTGTGCTGGTGGACACCTTCTCAGGATAAGTTAAAACCTACCCAACTCGGTCAGAGTCAGCTCAGGTAGTAGCTAAGAAATTATTGGCTGAAATTGTCCCTCGGTTTGGCCTACCAGTAGAAATGGGGTCTGAGAATGGTCCGGCTTTTATAGCCCAAGTTACCCCAAACTTGGTAAAAGCATTAGGAATCAAATGGAAGCTACACTGCATCTACAGACCGCAAAGCTCAGGACAGGTAGAAAGAATGAATCGGACACTTAAGGAAACCTTCACCAAACTTAAATTAGAGACTGGCGGAAACTGGGTGAGCCTTCTTCTGTTTGCCTTACTTAAAGCTAGGTGTACTCCTTATGTAAAAGGTATTACTCCATACGAAGCCATGATCGGCAGCCCACCCCCGCTCCTCCCCAAGTTAGGGGAGGAGCAGCTTGCCTCCCTGTCTAACTCTGAACTTCTCAAGTCCTTACAGGCTTTACACTACAGCTCCAAAAACATCCATCACGTCGTCAGCGCCCACCGTCCGAAACCTGACACCGCGGAAGAAGAAACCCCTACTGCTGAACCTGGTGATTTAGTGTGGATCAGAAAAAGGAATCCCTCCTCCCTTGAGGCACGCTGGGCTGGGCCTTATCAGGTGATTCTAAGTACACCGACTGCCATGAAAGTCGCAGGTAAAAGATTTTGGATACATCGCTCACAAATTAAAAAGGCAGACTCTGACCAGAACGCAGAATGGTCCATACAAAAAAACATCAGATCCCCTAAAACTTCGGCTGCAGCGACGTACGCCATTATGCTGACTCTAGTAACAATGCTAGCCGCCGAGAACCCCCATCAAGCCACTAATTATACGTGGCAGTTAACTTGCACCATTGATGGAACAGTGGTCAGCCAGATTAGCACCCCTGGCAGCCCTAAATTTGTTTTTGACCTATGTAAACTCTTTGGGAGACTCTGGAATCTACCAGAAGCTGTAAATACCTATTTGAGAGGGGGAAGGGTAGAGCTTTGGGGCTTCAGTTGTAGTAAATTAGAACTGGAACGAGGGCTATGGCGTAGTCAACATTATATCTGTCTGCAAAAAGTGCCTCAAAGTGTGGGGGAGAGGATGATTATTTCTGTTATAGTTGGGGCTGTGAAACCATAGCCCCATGGAAAAACGTAGATCATTTATTAAAGGTCACCAGGGAGATAAGGCCAGAAGCTCCTATTAAAAATTGTGTAATTGGGAACTGTAACCCTGTTACTGTTGAACCACAGCAGCATTGGGAAGATTCCCAGTGGTTGGGGGGAAAAACGTGGGGATTGCACCTATATGTGTCAGGATATGACCCCGGAGTGTTATTCACTATTCAAAAAAGGAAAATTCCTAAGCCCTTAAATCCAATAGGGCCCCTGGACCCCATCGACATCAAAATACCTGTAACAACTACTCCTTTCCCACTTACCCATCCTTACTCCACCATAAAAAGCCACCCCTTATCTTCAAAAGCAACTTCCCTCCCTCCACCTCCAAACTCCCGACAAGAGTCTCTATTCAATACACTTAAACTCATGTTTAAATTCTTAAACCAAACTTCCCCCAACTTAACTGAAGATTGCTGGCTATGTCTAAACCCCAAAGCACCCTATTATACAGGCCCGGGAGCTAACCGGAGTATAGGAGTAACTAACAATGACATTCAAAAGGTCTCCCTATCAAATATTCACCAAAACACACTATTGTCCCTGGGGCACTACCCCTAAGCTTACTTTAGGTGACTTTCAAGGACAAGGAACATGCTTCCAGTCCCCTCAATTCCCTCTATCTACTTCTCTTTATGTTAATTCTTGCACCTCTGTAACCATTTTTAGCAACAGCCCGGCAGGTCATACCGGATACTACTTAGTAGCGCCCAAAGGAACATGGTTTCCCTGTACAACGGGGTTAACACCGTGTTTATATCCCCCCACCCTCATGCAACCTAAGGCTCCAGGACTATGCATTCTCACCCATGTCTTTCCCCAAGTATATTACTACTCTGGTGAGGGAGGTAGGGAGCACTTCGGGCTAACTATCCTCAAACGAGTCAGGCGAGGGGGACCAATACTAGTGCCAGTGCTCCTGGGACTTGGGGTAGCTGGGGCAACCACAGTAGGAACCACAGCACTTGTCACAGGAGACCAAAATTTTAAAAGCCTTAGTACTCAGATCGACCAGGATCTAAAAACCTTAGAAGAGAGTGTTACTAAATTTGAGGAGTCCTTAAGCTCACTGGCAGAAGTAGTGCTTCAGAATCGGAGGGGACTCGACCTTGTATTCTTAAAGCAGGGAGGGCTTTGTTTAGCCTTGGGGGAAGCATGCTGTTTTTATACTAACCACTCAGGTGTAATTAAAGAAAGTTTAAGCCAACTCCGAAAGAGAATACAGGATAGAGAAGAGCAAAGGAAAAAGGAGGCAAATTGGTTTGAAAGTATATTTTCTCAATCTCCATGGTTAACTACCTTAATATCAGCAGTTGTCGGACCCCTGGCTCTTATCATGTTAGCCTTAATCATAGGCCCCTGTGTCATAAACAGTTTAGTTAAATTTGTCCAATGACGTATTCAAAGCGTGAAGCTTATGGTTTTGCAGTCCCAATACCAATATCAATTCTTACCCTCGGAAGAAACAATGATTTGATTCTCCCTAAAAACCAGTGGGGAATGAAGTGGGCTCCCTCCCCTTAATCTGTAACAGGAGAGTCCCCTTCCACCTCAACCGGTAATGACTGCAAAGTAAACATTAAAGCCCTGAGAGGGAGGGAGTGAAACTGTGCTGTTTTAGGGAGTGAAACTGTGCCATTTTAGGGAGTGAGACTTGCGGATGTATGCATTAGCCAAGCGTAACCGTTCCAATAATTAACCATTGCACCAGCCTTGAGAAAATTTCTCAAGGTTGCTAAAGATCTTAAGCACCCATTAATTAACCGCCAACTCTGCTTTTGTCAAAGTAGCTTGCTTGCATTTTCAGGATGTGATTTCTGCCTGTATAAGTCTCAAGCACTCTCCAGTCGAGCTGCTGCTGCTTACTAAACTCCCTGCACGGAGTGACAGGCAGCAGCCACCAGCTAGCTGACTAAGAAAGGCTCTTTTAAATTCCATTTGGCTGTCTCGTACCTTAACTCATGGGCACCGTAACACAGTGAGACACCACCAGAACCTGTGCCTAAGGGACAGGTGTCCCAAGTGTTTGAGCTGCAGCATTGTGTAGGGCATAAGCCCTGGTTGATGTAGCCCAGCTACCATTTTGGTTTCATTGGCAGAAGCCTCACAACTGGTCTACATCTTGGGCTTCTGCTTCCTCCCATGTGGTTTGACTGACTCTTACTACTGAGGTGGGCTTCTGTGTCTCATTCCAGGGTGAATCATGCAGGCAGTCATTGCAACCTGTTGAATACATGCTTGTTCAGCATGGGAATCCCACTCATGTTCCATTTATATGGATTTTGTCTTGGACATCTAAATGGGTGATGAATAGGTCTCCTTTCCAGCTAGGAAGATGTTGCCACAACTCCTGTCTTCATATGAGGGAGACTTTAATAGCCTAATTATTGATTTGTCAGTCACAAGACCATATGGGTAAATCCAATTTACAATGGTCCATGAGTCTGTAATTAGGCAGCAGGAAGTTGTGGTTGAAGTGGCCTGCATAATGATCACCATTGCATGGAGCTTTTCTCTTTGGGCATAAGGCTCTCATCCAGTCTTAGACAGTAGGTTGTTGTTCTTGGAATGAATGGCAGCAGCAAATTTGTAGATCCATCAGTGAACCAAGTCATACTGCCCAGCTGGGACATTTTCAAACAGGGGCCCCATTTGACCAAGAGAGGGGGCAGAAGGAGCCCCAGCAGGCCATTCATTCCCCTCAGGCAAATCAGCTATTTTTTCATGCAGTTCACTGACTTCCTGATACCCCAGGCAGGTTAGGTCTTTGATATAACCATTCTGTTTAATGATGGAGATTTGCTGAGCCTGTCCAGCTTTGTTAGTAGGATTAGTGATTACCCAAGTGAACATGGGCAGCTCTGATCTTAAAGTCAGTGTTGGTGCTCAGGGCCAAGGACAGCACCTCATCACTTAATCTATGGTAATCTATTCTCTGCCTTCAGGCTCCTGAAGTCCTTTACTCTGGCCAAGACTGGGTTGTTAAACTGTGACAGGGTAGATTTTAACACTTCTGCCTGAATTAAGTCATGAATCAATAAAGTAATGTCATTTTCCCCACCAAGGAGATGGTATTGCTTTTGTTGAACAAACAAATTGGCTATGGCACATTGGTTGTGTACAGGAGTTGATACACTCCATGGTTTGGGCTGGAAATTCTCATAAAGAGAGGTTGAAACCCCTCAGTTGATGCTGGTCTTCTCAGCCACATGTAGCTAATTGTTGAGACCTATAATGCACTAGAGGAGGAAATGTGATCACTGGTGCATAAAAATGTCTCAAAGGGCCCCACCCACAAGCACATTCACAGTATAGTGTTATTGGCTATAATTTCAATCCTTTTTTAAAAAAATTTACATGCCACATAAATCCTCCCTCTTTTTCTTTTCTACCCAAAGGTGATCTAGGGCCAACAATCACTGGAAGGGACCTGGAAAACTTAGTCCCACCCCTGATCATTCTTCTTAAAGGGGGTAAGATCAGAGTACATGTGAGGGAGTCATCTTCTCTATCCAATGCTTTGGGCTCATAGTCAAAATCTCTTCCTCACTGGGACACAGGGAAGCCCTTTCAACTTTGCTTTAAACCACTCTGACGGTGTTCAAAGACTAAGAGGCAGTGATGCAGGATACACAATGTTTCTAGTTCTGTGATCCCTCTTCCTCACATTCCCTTATTGTTCACAGGAGTGCCTTAGTGCATATCTTAAAGGGAACCCCTTCATCAAATAGTTTTGGTGGAGCTCTTTTTAGGAAACCCATATATTTATCTTTGTCTATCACTTGCTTGAGAAACCAAGTCTACATTGCACAGTGAGCAGACTCTGTCCCTCCTTCATCTTTCCCCAGTCACACTTCATATTTCTGTTATGGCACTTTGTTCAGGGCAGCTTCCCCATTCTCAGCTCCTATCCCTCTGAGTCTGGCTAGGTGAAGATAATTGACACTTTCTTGATATTTCCACTCAGAACAGACATTATGGGGGAACTTATCCACCACCTCCCCCACAATAATCCTGGAAGAAAATAATAGGACAGAGGGTCTTCCCCTGGGGATTTCCCTGTTTCATGACATCTGAGACAGGACCTCCACAACCATGTCCTGCCCTTGGGTAGGGATTTATAATGAAGTATCTATCACCATCATTCTCAGGGCCTTCAGAGCTTCATGAATAGTTCTCCATGGGGTTATCCTTTGTGGGAAATCTCTTTCAGTTGGGAAAACCACTCTCATGCTCCCAAGAACACAGACAAAAAGCAGTTTGGGGGAACAAGAGGGTGGAGAGGTGATGTGTGGGTTTTATTTACTCCTCTGGGGAAGTTGGGAGAAAGCCAGGAACTGCATGAACTGGACACTGCAGAACAATTTGAGTTTGGAGATACTTCATACAACACATGAATGTGTGGAACAGCTGAAATCAGTGAAATCTGTAAGTTCTCACAGCCAGGGTTCACACATCCCTCCCTGCCAGGCACAGTCCCATGGGAGGAGGGGCTATCAGTGGTGGGAAACATGAGGGAGAACTGCAGTTATAGCACTGATTAAAATCTCAGAGTGCTGAACAAAAATTCCAACCATAGATAGACTGAGACCAGACACCAGAGAATCTGGGAGCAGTGAGCCTGGCAGAGAGGAGACACGGCTAGCAAAAACAGCAAAAAAATAAAAAATAAACAAAAATAAAACAGACTTTTTGGAGTTTGGTTGAACATAAGATGGAGAAGGGCTGGGTTCAAACAGAATCAGGCATATATGCAAATCCAGGCAGTGAGGGCCAGTTGTCTGAAAAGTGGGTTTCTCTGCTTTCTTGATTGTTCGTTAATCACCCTCAATTCCTTGTCTTTTAACATTTCAATAGCCTATTAGAGTTGCAAGGACTGTAAACAGTCCATACTGGGCCCTTCTTTTCCTTTCTCTGTTTTTTTCTTTCTTTAAAACTTTTTCTCTTTCTCTAAAACAATTATTCTAACAAGCCCATTACAGAAAACCTCAGAGACTTGCAATTTGTGACCAGAAGCATAGGTAACATAGCTCTGAGAGACAAAGCAATAAGTCTAGTGGGGAAGAAAATTCACAAAATACCATAACTTCCCAAGAAAAGAGGATTCTGGTCCTGCCCCAATGGTATCCATCCTTTTGGGAATGCAGATCCCAGGGGCCAGAATTTGGAAACCAGCTTCAGTCAGCCAAACCCCTGACAGGGTCATAGTCACTGGGAGAACTAAAGTCTCCACACCTCCTTACACTGGTGGGGGCTGCAGTCTGGTAAGCACCACTTGCTGGACAGCATAGGAGAAGCACAAAGTCTAAAGTCCTCACAGGAGGGTCTCATTCTCAAGGAAACTCCATACCCTCCTGCTGAGACATGGGCCTCTCTGGACTGGGAAAACATGACTGGGGTTGACCATATCTGAGGAGACCACCACACAAGAAGGCTACATAGAGGCAGGGAAAGAAACAGAAAAACAAGAGATGAAAAGCTCTGATCAATTAAACAGAATTTATGTGTCTAGATTAAGCTGAACTGAATACCAAGGGTTATAGAACAAAGCCAACCAACAAGAAAACCCTTCATAAAAGAGTGAAAACAAGCTCCAGAATAAACTAATCAAGAAAGTCAGATGCCTAGACAGCTTAAGATAATGAGCCATACTAGGAAACATGAAAATATGGACCAGCCAAAGGAACAAACAGTTCAACTGAGATACAGGAGTTGAAGCAATTATTGCTAAATAAATTCAATTAACTGAAGGAAGAACTAATTGGAGATGTTCAAACAAATCTAAATAAATAAAAAAATCCAGTCAATGAACTGAGAGAAGATATAGCAAAAGAGAGGAAGGATATAAGGAGGACACTGGATGACCTTAAGGAAAAACTCACAAACTTGAAAAAGCAAATGGCAGAATTTAAGGGATGAAGTGCATAATGGAGGAGATGAAAAAGACAATGAAGGGAATAACAGTAGATTTGAACAGGCAGAAGAAAGAATCAGTGAATTCGAAGACCAGACATCTGAATCCACACACATGAAAGAACAGATGGTGAAAAGAATGGAAAAATATGAAAAGGGTCTTAGAGAACTGAATGACAACATGAAATGCGCAACTATACATGTTATGGGTGTCCCACAGGGAGAAGAGAGGGGGAAATATGCAGAAAGAATAATAGAAGAAATAATAAGTGAAAATTTCCCAACTATTAAGAAAGACAAAAAATTACAGATTCAAGAAGTACAGTGCACCCCAAAAAGAATAGACCCCAATAGACTTACTCCAAGACACTTACTGATCAGATTGTCCAATGTCAAAGAAAAAGAGTAAATTCTGAAAGCAGCAAGAAAAAAGCAATCTATCACATACAATGGAAGCTCAATAAGATGATGTACAGATTTCTCTGCAGAAACCATGGATGTGAGAAGACAGTACTATGAAATATTTAAGATACTAAAGGAGAAGAATTGCCAACCAAAACTTCTATATCCAGCAAAATTCTCCTTCCAAAATGAGGGACAGATAAAAATATTTTCAGACAAACAGACACTGAGAGAGTTTTTGAATAAGAGACTGGTGCTACAAGAAATATTAAAAGTAGTACTACAGGCAGAAAGGAAAACACAGGACAGAGAGGTTTGGAGTAGAGTGTAAATATGAAGACTATCAGGAAGGGTAAAAAGAGATAGAGGAAAACACAAAACACGAAGCATAAAATCCAAAAGACAAAATAATAGAGAAAGTACTGCCCTTACAGTAATAACACTATATGTTAATGGAATAAACTCCCCAATAAAAAGACACAGACTGGCAGAATGGATTAAAACACAGGAGCCATCTGTATGTTGCCTACAAGAAACTCACCTTAGACTCAAGAACAAAAATAGGCTGAAAGTAAAAGGTTGGAAAAAGATATTTCATGCAAATAGCAACCATAGTTCTATCCCAGAATATATTTTATAACACTGCCGATACCATTTGTCTTTTTCAAATTCAGAAACATTTTGTTGATGGTTAATTAATTTGGAATAGTCTTATGAGGGAATTTATTTAAGATACAAAACCTTGTTGCCTATAAAATTTGTGGCACTGCTTCTTTTTTTTTGGGGGGCTTTTCTTATATTCTGGCTCAGTTTGGGGAGTGTGAGTTTCTATTTTTCTTTATTTAAAGGTGATAATGTTTCTAATAGTTCAGATACATGTTTAACATTTTATTTGTGTTCGTGATGAGGTCAGGAATCCCTAATGTTTTCATAACACTCAAAAATCATGAACTACTCCAAATGCTTATCTGTTGCAGTATATATATCAAGAGATTTTCCTTTAACTACACGAGAGCCTCTACTTAAATATTTTACCTTAGGTTGCAAGGTCATGATGAGACCACATGCTTGTTGACATTCAATTGCTTCCAATGTGTTGTTTTCTGCATAGCCAGCCTGACATTTATCTGTTTCTGTTTTAAGATAAGTCACATCTACAAATAAGATCAAGTCTAGTTTAATAAAGGGTTTTTTTGTAAGTCTGGTCCTTGAGAGGAATATTGATAAACACTGAGAGAACACAACATCACAATCTTGAGGCACACCTTCTTCAATGCATTGGCAACATGTTTGGGGGTTTCAAGTATTACAGCAGAGGATTTGGATATTTCAAGGAGAAAACAATATGATTTCCTAAGAGGTCAGCCTGATAGTTCACATATGCTGGGGTTTCCTTGAAATTACAAACTGGTGAACAGCACGTGGCTCTTTTGACCATAAAGTGAGACCTTCAAACAAATCACCTGATGCCTCAACTAATTTGGCAGCAGAGGCTCTGCCTTCAGACAACTGGGAATGCAAGAGTTTAGAATCCAACTGAAGGTTTCATACATATGGGTCTCTGTTGACTCTTGTGTCTTAGAGTGAGGACAATTAAAACTTGATCTTGATTTTCAGAAATAAACAATGAAAATGTTTAAATGCAATTAGATAAGCTTAAATTTGGTGGTTGCCAGGACTGCATGAAGTCTTTTTGAAGATGTTTAAATGGCTCTGCTGATTAAGGCATTTGACCCAGTCCCACAATTTCACGTTCACCAGGGTTATGTGACAGGTGAAACATGATCTATATACAAGACTTCCTTCTAATTTAAAGGGTCTTTATTTTGCTGAAGGCAAAGCTCTGACCTGTATATAATTGCAAGCACTTCCAGGGAAGCACCAATGTGTAACAATGTAATAGAAAAGGAAATTTGATTATTTATGTGGGATGTAAAATTTTTTAAAAGAATTTAAATTATAGCCAATAATACTGTGATATAGCCAACTGAAAAGTCACAGGAAAATTTGAAATCAAGAGACTATGATTTGCTTGAGGAAGGCAAAATATCAAATTGTCAGGGTGTTTCATACTTTTTTAAATAAGGTCAAGGTCACTATGAAACAATATTTTACTCCCTATTTAATCAAGTGATGATAAAAGATATAAAAAGTAATTGTGGATGTTAATGTGATTCTTTCAAATATGTAGTTATTTTTAAAGTGAAAAAAACTGAATTCTTTTAAACAATCAAATACATGATCAGGCCAGATAACAACTGTGATAAAATACAGAATATCTGCTTTCTAGGTCAAATACTCAAAAGGTAAATAAAGTTTTTCATAATATCTCACTAAGAGCAGACCAATAATCCCAGTCCTTAATGTCATTTTAACAGAGAGAAAACTAAGTTGTAGTTTTATATGAATATACTATTTCTTAAAAATCTTACAGGAAAATCTGTTAAATCTTACCAAGCTTTGACCACAGATAAGTAAATTTTATTTTCTGCAAACTGTCAAAAACTTTCTAAATCCATTAAAGTTTTATCATACATTTTTTTCTCTTTTTTTTAATTCTGTAATAAACAGTAATTTTTCTTTAGGACAAAACAACTCATTCAATGTTGTTAAAATTGCAACTTATCTTGAATGCTTCACATTGAGGGCTATAATCATCCCTGGCCAATTTTTATTGTTTATAAAATCCTTGCAATTTTTTAGAAAGGGGGCTGCTGGGCTGATCCTGACAATGCACTGTGCTTGTGCCCATAGTATTTTATGGAACAAAGAAAAGAATTAAAATATATTAATAAAATTCCAAATAAGTAAATAATATTTACAGACTATTTTGTATGTGTCACAGACCATGAGAGCTATTCCAGTCCACAGGCCAAAGAAGACAATGTGCATTTTCTGTTACATGAACTTTTATTCAGGGCTTATCAAAAGGATGAGAAGACACAGAGAGATCATGATGGTTCTCTCAGGCTAGGTGGGCATCACATTTGCAGGGAAGTCAACCACATGTTTGAAAGAGGACTGCAAGCCAGTTATAAGGGTTTAAGACAAAGACATTCCTAAGGATTGGGGAGCATAGATGGGGAACAGGTCACTGTGATATGGGGTGAGGTGCAGGAAGGACTAGACTATTTGATGATTTGGAGGTCTGGGGTACAATTACATGTTGCTCTTTTGTGAGATCAAGTGCCTCTCACCTCCTGCCTACTTCCCAAACATGTTTTAAAGATACATTTCAAGGTCAACTCACCCTTTTTATGTTTACTGTCTTACAAAGATGATAGGTTAAACTTTAGCTGCCTAAGTAACATAGACTGCTCTGTGCTAAGTTCTGCAGGCCTTTATTTTTCAGGCCAGGGGCTGCCACAATCCACCTCCACACAACAGTTTGCATTAACCATAGGACAGAATTACATCCATAATTCCCAATACAAGAAACAACATAGTATTAATATACTGGTAGAGATATAATAAACCTATTAGCAAGTGACACAATGGTCTCATTAATGAGTTCCACCATTTAGACAACAGAACCATTAGATAAATGATCACTACTTTGTACATGATTTTGCATATTTTCAAGTGTATGGGTTACATTTTGTGAATTACCAGAGAAAAACATACAACCTTGAATATCAATTAGAGTACAGGTACCACCTGGGGCTAAAATAACTAAAGGAAAAAAACCACCAGGCAGTTTGCTTTATTCTATACCTAGTTTTTATCAATTTTCAAGTGTGATCACAGAAATAAATTTCCCATTTCCACCAATTTTCTGCCAATTTCTATATTCATTGAGGTTTTGTTCCATATCTTCTATTTTATTCTGCATTTAAGACACAACTACTTTCCTTTTCCTTCAATAAAAACATCCTTCATACCCTCTATATTCAAGTCACCAAAAAAAAAAAGTCTGGAAGTTGTTCTTAAGCAAACATTTCACAACATACTATTACCATTAAAATTAAACTTGTTAGAAAAATGATAAATACTCAAAACCTTTTAGTTAATGCATTATTGAAATAGTAATACATGTTTTATAAAAGCAAGAATTAATAACAAATGTAAGCATTAAATTGAACAGATGAGTGGTTTAACAATGCACAATGTGAATCTTCATTAGTAGGTAGAAGAGTTCCAGGTGAGAGGGTTTTAAATGCCATATTTTCTCCCCCTGCAGGGAGCCCTTAAGGGTCAGATCAACAATTAGTTTGGGGTATAATGAATGTTTGCAAAGTTATGAATACAGTTCCCTGGGGGTTGGGGAGTCCCAGATGAGAAATACAAATATCTCCTGGAATCCTATGTAATTCTAATACCCCATGGGCTTAGAATTTTCAACAGTGTGAATGCATGGGCCCAAACCAGAGCCAATCGACCTTATTTTCCCCAATCTTTAGTGTTTGTGGAAAGAATAAGTTATTATCATTGCCCCACTGTGGCTTCAAGTCAGCCAGCCCCTTTGGATCTGGAGCTAATACTGATACAGTCCTTGAGTCCACTGTTTCCATTATCCTTTAAGTGTGCTTTTAAAAGGCCATTCATTCATTCAATTAACCTAGCTGCTGTGGGATTTAGGGCAAGTGAAAAGTCTAAAGGACATCATGTTCTGTATCCCAGGCCTGGGTTAATTGCCCAGTGAAGATGGCCCCCTCTTGCTGTCCACAGATGTAGGGACCCTGAAAAAAGGCACTTCATTTTTCTAAGCTACCTATGGTAGCTCATTGGTTGGCCTTGCCCACTGGGAAGGACAGCTGCAGTGGTATCCATATTCATGGTTCTAAAGGCATATTTTTCCCTTTGGACAGAAGAAAGGGGACAATTTAGTCTACTTGCCACAAGCTGACAGCAATTTGGTGTCCTCAGTGCCCAGTTTTCTGGTGCAGTCATTCAGCCACTTCATGAGTCATTGGTGTTAGGCTGTGGAATATCACTAGGGTATCTACTTCTATGTTAAATGGTAATAAATTGATGTTGTAGGCAGAAACATGAAAAGCAGTTACCTTACATTTGTGCAGGCAGTCCAGATATCTTCCCACCAAATGGTGTCAGCAATGAGCTAGATAGTCATGGCTGTCCAGCTAACAGGTTACCCATGTGCCAATCAATGCAGAGGAAGGTATATTTCCTTGTCCATCAATGGTGGGCATGGGAGGAGCCGCATCAGGAGATTGAAAGGAAGCAGAGCATACTGCTCTTCCACATAGGAGACAGGTCCTAATATTTCATGAATCTCTATACTTAAAGAGCCATAGACAAAAATGCCACATTGTAGGATGTAGACTTCCAATTTTGTCAGAGATTAAGTGCCCAAGATTTCCTTAATCTCTGGCTGGCAGCAATTTGATTCTCCTGACTTGTGCACCAATTGTCACAGCCAATGAGTCTATGCCAGTCCACAGGCCAAAGAAGACAATGAACATTTTCTGATACATGAACTTTTATTTGGGGCTTACTAACAGGGTGAGAAGTCATGGAGAGATCAGGACAGCTCTCTCAGGCTGGGCATCACATTTGAAGGGTAGTCAACTATGTGCTTGAAAGAGGACAGCAAGCCAGTTTTAAGGGTTTAAGACAAAGACATTCCTAAAGCTTTAGGATCATAGACATGGGAGCAGGTCATTGTGATATGAGGGGTTGTTCAGGAAGGAATAGATTAACATTAGATGGTGGGAGGTCTGGCATTCAATTACATCTTGCTCTCTTGTGAGACCAACAGCCACTCACAACATGCCTCCTTCCTGTATCATGTTTTAAAGTTACATATTAAGGTCAACTCAAATTTTTCCCTTTACTGGTTTACAAAGATAATAGGTTAAATATTAGCTTCCTATGTCACAGAGACTGCTGTGTGCCAAGGGCCACAGGCCTGTTTTTTTGGCTAGGGGGGTACCAGAGAAACCCTGGCATTAAGAGAGTCTGGGGAAACAAACCTTCATTTCAGTTAGAACATGTGGAGAGGGCAGACTCATCCCAGGTACCCAAAGCTTCCTTAATTTCAAGGGGGTTCTTGGACTGCACATGGGCATGCCTAATGTTGAGCTCTGGTAAAACTGAGAACCCAGGATGTTAAGCAAAATGTCTAAGATAGTAACTGCTGTGCCCTTGAAAAAGATGGGCAGGCCAATAGTTGGTAAGGGGCACATATCTTAAAACTCAAGTAGCCAAAACCAACCAGGAAGTGCCTTGGGGAATTTGGCAAATGAACTTCCTGGGAGAGTCAAAAGCTCACCATCCACTGGGTGAGCAGATTATCCCATGTGCTGCAGAAGAATACCTATACAGGTAACTCAGTGTGGGCAAAAACCCTCCTCTATCACCTGCATATTTGGGGTGCCCTTTAAATATTCATACCCCAGAAACAGCCATTGTGTTACAGGTCAGTCATTTAGCTACCTGGGGATCAGTGTGAGTCAGGTTGGAGGCAGCAAACAGCATAACAGGCCCTTGTGCATTCCAATGAACTGCCTGAAATCAAGGCCACTTTGGGAACCTGGGCTGACTCTGTCCTCGTCCCAAGTTTTAACTGAAATGAGTATTCTTTCCCAAGGTTCCTTAATGCCAGGATTTCCTGCTGTATGTTTGGCACCTATTGGCAAAGGGATTCCTATTTGGAGTAATGGAAAAGATCAGTAAATCTTGGTGTTGAGTGCAGGAGATTCTGCAAATAAAGTTCAGGAGCAAAGTCTATATGTGAAAGAGGGTAAGAAGGATATGAAGTAGTGTATATGAAACTAGAAGAAAAGGGAGGAAAATTGAAAATAGGACTCTGCAGCAATAAGAAAGACCCATAAGAAAATACATTGCCTGAATTAAGAGTACAGTTTTTATATTAGAAATGTACTTTAATCACCAGCATTGGAGATACCATATTGTTCTAGTTTACTAAGGCTGCCAGAATGCAAAACACCACAGATGGATTGGCTTTAATAAAAGGGGGTTTATTTGGTTGCACAGTTACAGTCTTAAGGCCACAAATTATCCAAGGTAACACATCAGCAATTGGGTACCTTCAGTGGAGGATGGCCAATGGTGTCCAGACAACCTCTGTTAGCTGAGAAGGCACGTAGCTGGTGTCTGTCCCAAAGTTCTGGTTTCAAAATGGCATTCTCCCAGGACATTCCTCTCTAAGCCACAGTTCCTGAAAAATGTCACTCTTAGTTGCTCTTGTGGTGTTGTCCTCTTTTAGCTTCTCTGGAGCAAAAGTCTGCTTCCAATGACTGTCTTCAAACTGTCTCTCATCTGCAGCTACTCTCTCATGTTCTGTGCATTCTTCAAAGTGTTCCTCTTGTCTGTGGCCAGCCTGCTCCATCTGTTTGAGCTTATATAGTGCTCCAGTAAACTAATTAAGGCCCATGATGAGTGGGTGGGTCCACACCTCCATGGACACTATCCAGAGTTATCACCCACAGTTGGATGGGGCACATTTCCATGGAAACAACCTAATCCAAATTATCCAACTTAATTTCCACTAACATGTCTGCCCCCAAAATATTGCATCAAAGAACATGGCCTTTTCTGGGGGACATAATATATACAAACTTGTACATTCCACCCCCTGGACCCCAGAAAAACATGATCTTTCCATATACAAAACACATTCATCCCATGATAACATCACAGAAACTTAAATCATTTCAGTAACAATAGTTAAGTACAAGACCCCATCAAAATCAATTACAGGGATGGCTGTTCCTAAGGCATAATTCCTCTCTGGCTCTATACCTGTAAAACTTCAAACAAGTTATCTGCTTTCAATATAGAAAGGAGAGACAGTCATAGGGTAAACATTCCCATTCCCATAAGGAGAAACTGCATGGAAAACAGGGTTTAAGGGACCAAAACAGTTCCTAAAACCTGCAGGGTAAACTCCATTAGATTTCAAAGTCTGAGAGTCATTTACAGAACAATGTTGCAGCCTTGGGGCTTGAGAAAGCAGGAGTCTAACCCTTCCTAAGGGCCTCATTGTCAGCCATTTACCCTCCAAATGCTGGAATGACTTCTCCAACATTTCCACACATTTGGAAGACCACCTTCTTTGTCCTAACTGCCTCAAACATTGGGGCAGCACCCAGATTCCCTTCCATCTCCAGGGCAAATGCTCAACCCCTTCAGAACAGTGAGGTTGTTGCCAGGTTCTCCCCATACCCCTGGGAATGTGCTTCACAATCTTTGGGTCCTGGGGTGGCAAAACTCTTCTGCAGCATCAAGGCAGAAGGCCCACCCTCGACCTATGGGGCAAACCCAACATTTCCATGCATGTGGGCCACTCTGCTTTCCAAGCCAGAGACCTCTTGACTCCAGACCTCAACCTCCATGGCTTTGACCTTGAAGAAAATTTTTCCTTCAATTTGTTCCTTGTCTGTCTCCGCTAGTCTTAACTGGCAGTTGCTCTGTCTGTAAAGAGCTCACAAAAATTCTGTTGGCTTTGCATGAAGCACAGAGGGGTCAAAGCCATCAGACAATAAGACTTTTCATAAATTCTTTCTGCTTAACTCCTTCTCCAACCTTGGGTTGTACTGAAATGGCTGGGCTCCACACTTGGTTACATCCACATGTTGGGCTATAACTTCTGGGGTTTCACTCCTGGAAGCCCAGAGATTTCAGGTCATCAATTTCTGGTTTCTTTGAAACCAGGGGTTCATTTCTCAGCTTATCTCTGTCCTCTTGCATTTTACTGTGAGTTGCAAGTTAAAGCCAGGCTACTTCTATATTTTGCTTGGAGATCTCATCAGCTAAATATTTCAGGTTGTTGCTTTCAAATTCTGCCTTTCATCCAACACCAGGACTCAATTTTGCCAAATTTACTGCCACTTTAAAATAAGGATCAACTTTCTTCCAGTTCACAGCATCACATTCATCATTCCTGCTCAAGCCCTCATCAGAAGTATCCTTAGAGTCTGCATTATCACAAACAGTCTCTTCAAAGTGGTTTAGGCCTTTTCTATCAACCTCCTCACAATTCTTCCAGAATCTTCCCCTTATCCATTTAAAAAGCTGCTCCACCATGTTTGACATTTGCAAACTCGGCAGCACCAGGACTCCACTCTCTGTACCAAAATCTGTTCTAGTTTGCTAATGCTACCAAAATGCAAAACACCAGAGGTGGATTGGCTTTTATAAAAGGGGGTTTATTTGGTTACACAGTTACAGTCTTAAGGCCATAAAATGTCCAAGGTAACAAATCAGCAATTGATTACCTTCACTGGAATATGGCCAATGGAGTCCAGAAAACCTGTGTTAGATGGGAAGGTATGTGGCTGGTGTCTGCTCCAAAGTTCTGGTTTCAAAATGGCATTCTCCCATAACATTCCTCTCTAAGCTGCATTTCCTCAAAAATGTCACTCTTAGTTTCTCTTGGGGTGTTTGTCCCCTCTTATCTTCTCTGGAGCAAAAATATGCTTCCAATGGCTGTCTTCAAACTGTCTCTCATCTGCAGCTACTCTCTCAGCTTCTGTGCATTCTTCAAAGTGTCCCTCTTGGCTGTGGCAAGACTGCTCCTTCTGTCTGAGCTTATACAGTGCTCCAGTAAACTAAGGTCCATGCTGAATGTGCAGGGTCACACCTCCATGGAAATTATCCAATGAAAGTTATCACCCACAATTGGATGGGGCACATTTCCATGGAAACAACCTAATCCTAATGATCCAACATAATCCCCACTAATATGTCTGCACCCACAAGATTGCATCAAAGAACATGGCTTTTTCTGAGGGACATAACATATACAGACTGGTACACATATTAATGAAAATTTGAAATATGATGGAAGCAAAGTAGGTAATTTAGGTTATTTGTTTTCCCTAATACTTTCCCTTTTTTGCATGTGAGGTGGTTTATTTGTCATTTGTATGTTGCTTTCAATTGTTGGTAAAGTTAAAAATGAAATGAAGGAAAATAAAAAGTTAACATTTAAAAAATAATCACACTGAGGGCACAAGAATTTTTGCCAAACCTGCCTAAAATTTATAAACTCAATATAATCATGAAGAAATATTGAAAAAGCACAAATAGAGGAACACTCTTTAAAATGTTTCTATAAAGCACTTCAAATATATCAAGATGAAGGAATGAAAAAATATATATTCACATTAAACAGAATAAATATACTTGACAAAAAATGCAATGTTTCATATGAGACTGGACACTGTTATTTTTTTTTCTTTCTTCATTTAAATCATTATTATTATTATTAAGGTTTTGCTTGCTCTAAAGGACATCGTGTAATTGATGAAATATAGATAAGACCTATAGATGAGATACTAATACTACACCAAGGTTAATTTCCTGATTGTGATAATCTTTCTGTGAATACATAAGACAATGTATTTGTTCTTAAATGAAATGCTACAAGAATATTTAAAGAGAGAGACGTTTTGTTTACACATTAATTTCCAATGGTTGAGGAAAAAGTTATACAAAGAAAATAAACCAATATTAACTCAGCAAAAAAAATTAATTAAAATAAATCAATATCAGATGAGTTGGTTTCCCTCCTCATGAAGGTAGAGGGTCAGATCAGGGCTAGCTTACACAGACCTCCTATCAGTAGATTTGAAATGAATGGTGACAGTCAGTGCCACCTGGACATATTCTCATGGGCATCAGCACATTTGTGATAGGACAGTTCTGGGAAGTCTTCTTGGAATTTCCTTTGCTAATACCATTGCTTTCAGAAGTTGAACAACCAATGTGCCACATCTGAGGATACAGTCTCCCAAGGCCAGCAACGTGTAAAAGGGGGATTTGCTGTGGGCATTCACAGATTCCAGGGGAACACTATCAGTTTCGGGGCAAAGGGAGGCTAGATCCCAGAGCAGGGAACTACCTTAGAGAAATGGGAGTTCCTGGACAAAGAACCAAAAATTTATCAGTGGACACCATCATGCCTACCCTATGGGAATCTCCATTCCCATCCCCAATTATGCCTCCAACCCACTCACATCTAACACAATAGTTGCATATCTCCTTGTGGTCACTGCATAGCCAGAATACCTTGACAGTCACTCAGCATTTAGACCCAGAGAGAGACTTAGTGAACACAAATAGAGCAGGAATTCCTGGTGCTAAATGGTCTGGGAACCAAACCTCATGTGAGCCAGAACTGTCAACATGACAGACACATCCCAGGTCTCCAAAGTTTCTTTGATTTCAAAGTATTTCTTGGACAGCACATGGGCATGCCCCATTGTGAGCTTTGGAAAAAGTCAGCACCTGTGCCAGTTTGAATATATTTTGTCCAACAAATGCCATTATCTTTGATGTAATCTTCTGTGGGCAGATGTTATCAGTGTTGATTAGATTGTAATTCTTTGAGTGTTTCTTTGGAATGAGCCCCACCCAGCTGTGGGTGATAAATCTGATTGGATAATTTCCATGGAAGTGTTGCTCCACCCATTTGTGGTGGGTCTAAGTTGATCAGTGGAGCCATATAAATGAGCTGACAGAACAGAAGGAACTCAATGCAGCTGTGAATGACATTTTGAAGAGGAGCTACAGCCAAGAGGGACATTTTGAAGAAAGCACAGGAGCTGCAGATGAGAGACAGTTTGAAGATGGCTGTTGAAAGCAGACTCTTGCTTCAGAGAAGCTGAGAGAGGACAAATATCCCAAGTGCTACTAAGAGTGACATTTTTGAGGAACTGCAGCCTAGAGAGGAACATCTTGGGGGAAAGTCATTTTGAAACCTGAACTTTGGAACAGATGTCAGCCACATGCTTTCCCAGCCAACAGAGGTTTTCTGCATGCCATTGGCCATCCTCCAGTGAAGGTACCCAATTGCTGATGTGTTACCTTGGACACTTTGTGGCCTTAAGACTGTAACTGTGTAACCAAATAAACCCCCTTTTATAAAAGCCAATCCATCTCTGGTGTTTTGCATTCTGGCAGCATTAGCAAACTAGAGCAGCACCCATGATGCTAAGCTACATCTCTCAGATCCATTGATAAATTCAGTGACATTTATAAACCTAGGTGAGACAATAGTCAGCCAATGGCACTTCCCTTAAACATTTGGGATTGGCCAGGTCAGGGAAGTCTTCTCTGAAATTTCTTTGCTAATAAACTTTCTTTCAGTAGTTGAACAGCCTATGTGCCATGTTCAGGGATTCTGTCTCCCAAAGTCTGAAACATGTTGAATGGGGAATTGGGGAGGGCATTCACAGTTTCTAGGGTAACACTGTTGGTGTCAGGTCCAGGAAGTCTAGAACCCAGAGCAGGGAGTTCCCTGAGGACAGTGGGATATCCTGGACAAAGAACTAAAAATATTCAGGGAATATCACCATGCCTGCACTCTGGGAGTCTTCTTTACAGTCCACAATCATGCTTCCAACCCACTCATCTATAACACCACAAAAGTACATCACCATCTGAGCACTTGTCAATGGACTCCCTTGACAGATGCTCAGCATATAGATGGAGAGAGAGACATCTGAAGACTACAATTACAGCAGGAAATTCTGGCACTAAGACACTCAGGAAAAATAACTCATATCAGTAAGAACCTGTGAATATGACAGAATCATCCCGAGTGTCCTAAATTTCCTTGATTTCCAGGGGATACTTGGACTGCACATGGGCATGACTCATGGTGAGACCTAGTAACAGTGAGCACCTGGGAGGCTAAGCTACATGTCTCAGATCCAGAGGCAGGCCAATGCTCAGGCAGGGGCACTTCTCTAAGGGTCCACATATGCAAAACCAACCAGGAAGTCGCCATGGGGCATTCAGTGCAATATCTTCCTGGGAGTGTCAAAAGCTCACACTCCAGCAGGTGCACAGGTTATCCTCTGTGCTGCAGAATCTTCCCCACAAATATATTTCTGCCTGCATAGGCAACAAAACCACCTCCAATCACCTACACACATGGGGTGCCCTTTATATTTTCAGACACAAGAAGCAGCTACTGTAGTAGAGGCCAATCACTTAGCATCCTGGTGCTCATTTTGAGGCCAGTGGGAGTCAGTGTAACATGTGCATGAGCATTCCAAGATTTTGCCTAAAATCTAGGCCACATTTGGAACAAGGGCAGACATTTTCCTATCACAGGTTCTAACTAGAATGAGTTTTATTCCTGAGGTTTCTTAGCACTGGGGATTACTGCCATATACTGGGGACATCTTGTTACAGGAATTCCTATTTGGAATGAGAAAGATTCAGGAACACTTGATGTTGAATGTACCTGACTTTGCACATAATGTTCAGCAGATGTCTATGTTTTAAAGTGGGTAGGAGGAATATGGAGCAGTTTATCTGTAACTAGAAGAAAAAGAAGGAAATAAAAAATAGGACTGTTCAACAATACAAAATACCCATTAGAAGTGTTTTTTAATCAACTGCACTGAAGATGCCACATTAATGCAAATTAGGCCATGATAGAAAAAAGGTAGTTATTTCAGGTTATTTGCTTTTCTGAAACTCTGCATTGCTTTGTTATAAGGTGGTGATTTTTGATGTTCATGTGTTGTTTTAGTTTATAGATAAAGATTAAAATGAAATAAAATAAAATGAATGGAAATTAAAATAAAAGTTAACATTTAAAAATAATTAACCCAAGGGCATAGAAACTTTCTGCCATTCCTACCTAAAATACATAAATTCAATCTCATCAGGAAGAAACAGAGAATAGACACATAGTGAGGAACATATTTAAAAGGGTTGTTCAGGAATCTTCAAATATGACCTGATTAAGGAAAGAAACAATACACATTCTGATTAAACAGAATAAATGTAACTGAAAACAAAAGGCAATGCTTAATATGACACCAGGAATGGTTATTTTATTCTTTCTTCATTTCTATCATTATTATTATAAATATTTTGCTTGGCCAAAAGGAAATTTTTGGATAAATTGTGAGTTGTGGACAAGGACTCAAGATGAGATTATAGTACTACACAATGGTTAATTTAATGACTGTGATATTTTTTCTGTGAATACATAATATAATATCTCTGTTCTTAAATGAAATGCTACACAAATATTTAAAGAGAGATACATTTTCTTTACACATTAATTTCCAATGGTTGAGGAAAAAGAGATATAATACAAATAATGTAAACCAATGTTAACTCAGTAAAAATAAAATAAAATACATCAAAGTCAGATGTGTTGGTTGCCCTCCTCATGAAAGCAGATGGTCAGATGAGGGTGAGATTACACTTACCTGCTTTCATGGGACATGAGAAGAATGGTCACAGTCAGTGCCATTTGGGACTACTCCCTTGAGCATCAGGAAATTTAGTAAAGGAGGTGTTGCTGAAGTCTTCCTCCTATGCTAATAACATTGCATTCAGATCAGGAACAAAATATTTCCACATCTATGGTTAATCCCTCACAAGTCCAGCACCATGTAAAAGGGGAACTTGTGGTGGGCATTCAGAGTTACCTGTGGATCATTCTCACCATCAGAGCCAGAGTATGTTGGCTCCCAGATCAGGGATTACCCTCAGGGTGATGATAATTCCTGGATCAAGGGATAAACAATATTCAGTGTACACCATCATGCCTGTCCTCTGGGATTCTCTGTCCTTGTCCTCAATCATGCCTCCAACCCACTCAACACAAAAAATATAGCATGTCCACATATTATGTGGTCTCAGCATCACAGGACCACCTTGTTTGTCACTCAACATGTAGGCCCACAATGAGACTTCTAGCAAGCAGAAATAGAGCAAGAAGTCCCACCACTAAGACAGCAATGGTCCAATCATCATGTCAGCTATAAACAGTGGACAGAGTGGACACATCAAAGATGTCCAAATTTCCCTGACTTCAAGGGGGTTCATTGACTGCACATGGGCATGCCTCATGGTGAGCTTCATAAGGGAGCACCTGGGATGCTAATCTGCATGTCTTAGATCCAGTGGTAGTTTCTGTGCCATTGGAAAAGAAAGGCAGACCCAAGCTTTGAAAGAGGCACTTCATTAAAATTCTGCCTACCTCACACTAAATTGGAATTTGATTTTGGGCCTTCAAGTATAGGATCTATCAGGCAGGTTCAAAAGATCACCATCCTTCAGGGCTGCAGGTGATCCTCAGGACTGCAGAATCATCCTCATAAACCTACTCCAAACTGCATGGACCACAACACCTCCAACATCACCTGCACACTTGGGGAGATCCTTAAATTTTCAGACCACAGGGCAGCCATTGGGATAGAGGCCTATTGCTCAGCAAAATGATGCTCATTGTGAGGCAGGTGAGGGTCTGTGTAAATTGCATGAGTATTCCAAGCACCCACCTGAATTCTAAGCTACTTTGGAACCTGGGCAGTGTCTGTCTCCCCCACAGGTTCAAGCCCCAGTGAGATATCTTCCCTGAATTTTCTTAACATGGGACTTCCTGCTGCATATTTGGCACAGCTGGGTACAGGTATTCCTATTTGGAGTAATGGGAAAGATTCAGAAAAGCTTGATGTGGTGTCTAGCTGATTCTGCACACAAGACTCAGCAGGGTAGCCTCTATTAGAAAGTGGATATGAGGGATGTGAAGTAGTGTAACTGGAACTAGATGACAAGAGAGGGAAAAAAGAAACATAGGACTGTACAGCAATAAACAATACCCTAAGGAAATGCATGGACTGTAAGAAGAGTACTGTATATAATATTAGAAATCTTTAATCAAATGCCTTGAAGATAACCCATTAATGTAAACTTGTGCAATGATGGAGCAAAGTACTTATTTCAGGTTATTTGTTTTTCTGAAACTTTCCTTTCCTTCATTATAAGGTGTGTTGATTTTTGTTTGTGTGTTGTAGCTTATAGATACTTTTAAAATGAATTCAACACAATGAAAGAAAAAAATTAAACTTCTCATTTAAAAAATAATCACCATTAGGAAACAATAATTTTCTGCCGATCCAGCCTAAAATTCATAAACCCAATTTCATCAGGAAGCACTTCGGAGAAGAAAACACAATTTGAGGAATATTCTTTAAAAAGATGTTTCAGCAGTTTTCTAATATGTCCAGATGAAGGAAGTAATTCAGATATATTCAGATGAAAGAGAATAAATATACCTGCAAAAGATATACAATGTTTGATATGAGACTGGACACTATTTTTCTTTTGTGCCTTTCTACATTTCTATCATTATTATTACTATTAACATTTTGCTTGGTCTAGAGGACAAGAATGGGAAATTGTTGAGGTGGAGACCAGGTCCCTAGATGAGATATTTGTACTACAACCACGTTGAATTAATGACTGTTGTATTGTTCCTCTGAATATGTAAGAGAAAGTCTCTGTTCTTAAGTGAATTACTACATGAATAATTAAAGGAACTGAAATTTTTTACACATAAATTTCAAATTATTAAAAAAATATTATACAAGTAATATGAAACAATGTTAACTTGATGAAAAAAATTAAATAAATGCACTTCACATGTGTTGCTTGAACTCCTCATGAAAGCAGATGTCAGATGGGGTTGAGATTACACTGAACTGCTTTCATGGGATATGAGAAGAATGGTCACAGTTGGTGCCACTTGGTTCTACCCCCTTGGGCATTAGGAAATTTGGGAATGGAGATGTTGGGGAAGTGTTCCTTTGCTAATAAACTTTGTTTCTGATCTGGAAAAATATATGTGCCACATCTGTGGTTAATCTCTCCCAAGTCCAGCACCATGTAAAAGCGGGACTAGGGGTGGGCATTCACAGTCACCTATGGATCATTCTCACTGTCAGAGCCAGGGTATGTTTGCTCCCATAATAGAGATTTACCTCAGGGAAATGATAATTCCTGGACCAAGAAACAAACAATATTCAGTGTACACCATCATGCCTGCCATCTGGGTGTCTCCATCTCTGTCCCCAATCATGCCTCCAACCCTCTCAAATCAAAAAATATTAGCCTGTCCACATAATGTGATCTCTGCATCACAGGACCACCTTGAATGTCACTCAGCATTTAGGCCCAGAATGAGACAACTGGCAAGCAGAAATAGGGCAAAGAATCTGACTTACTCCAAACTGCATGGTACACTACACCTCCACCATCAACTGGACACTTGGGGAGACCATTATTTTTTTAGAAAACAGAGCAGCTATTGGGATAGAGGCCTGTTGTTTAGCTACCTGATACCCATTGGGAGACAGGTGAGGGTCAGTGTTACTTGGTATTTGCAAACTCAGCAGCATCAGGACCCCACTCTCAGTACCAAAATCTGTTCTAGTTTGCTAATGCTGTCAGAATGCAAAACACCAGACAGGGCTTGACTTTTAGGGGTTTATTTGGTTACACAGTTATAGTCTTAAGGCCATAAAATGTCCAAGGTAAGAAATCAGCAATTGGTTAACTTCACTGGAAGATGGCCAAGGGTGTGCAGAAACCTGTGTTAGCTGGGAAGGCATTTGGCTGGTGTCTGCTCCAAAGTTCTGGTTTCAAAATGGTATTCTCCCATGATGTTCCTCTCTAAGCTGCAGTTCCTCAAAAATATCACTCTTCATTGCTCCTGGGGTATTTGTACTCTCTTCTGTGGAGAAAAAGTCTGCATCCAATGGCTGTCTTCAAACTGTCTCTCCTCTGCAGCTACTCTCTCAGCCTCTGTGCATACTTCAAAGTGTCCCTCTTGGCTGTGGCAAGGCTGCTCCTTCTGTCTGAGCTTATATAGTGTTCCAATAAGCTAATTAAGGACCATGCTGAATAGGCAGGTCCATGTCTCCATGAAAATTTTCTGGAGTTATCACCCACAGTTGGATGGGGTACAATTCCATGGAAACAACCTAATCCTAATGATCCAACATAATCCCCACTAATATGTCTGCCCCACAAGTTTGCATCAGAGAACATGGCTTTTTCCTGGGGACATAATTTACATAAACTGGTACCCATGTTAATGAAAATTTGGAATATGATGGAAGCAAAGTAGCAAATTTAGGTTATTGGTTCTTCCTAATACTTTCCCTTTTCGCATTTGAGGTGATTTTTTTGGCATTTGTGTGTGTTGCTTTAAATTTTTGATAAAATTAAAAATGAAATGAAAGAGAATAAAAATAAAAATAATATTTAAATAATAATCACACTCAGGGCACAAGAATTTTATGCCAAAGATGCCTAAAATTTCTAGACTCAATCTAATCATGAAGAAACATTGAAAAAACACAAATAGAGGAACATTCCTTAAAATGTTTCTACAGAGCACTTCAGATATATCAAGATGAAGGAATGAAAAATATATATCCAGATTAAAGAGAATAAATATACCTGACAACAAAATACAATGTTTGATATGAAAGTGGACACTTATATTTTTGTTTTCTTTCTTCATTTATCGTTATTATTATTAAGGTTTTGCTTGCTCTAAAGGACATTGTGTAATTGGTGAAATATGGATAAGACCTATAGAAGAGATACTAGTACTACACCAAGGTTAAATTCCAGATTGTGATAATCTTTCTGTGAATACATAAGACAATATATTTGTTCTTAGATGAAATTCTACAAGAATATTTAAAGACAGAGATACTTTGTTTACACATTAATTTACAATGGTTGAGGAAATAGTTATTATACAAAGAAAATAAACCAATATTAACTCAGCAAAATAATTAAATAAAATAAATCAATATCAGATGAGTTTGTTTCCCTCCTCATGAAGGTAGATGGACAGATCAGGGCTAGCTTACACAGACCTCCTATCAGTAGATTTGAAATGAATGGTCACAGTGCCACCTGGACATATTCTCATGGGCATCAGCACATTTGTGATAGGACAGTTCTGGGAAGTCTTCTTGGAATTTCCTTTGCTAATACCATTGCTTTCAGAAGATGAACAACCAATGTGCCACATCTGGGGATACTGTCCCCCAAGGCCAGCACCATGTAAAATGGGGACTTGCTGTGGGCATTCATGGTTTCCAGGGTAACACTATCACTGTCAGGGATAAGGGAGGCTAGCACCCAGAGCAGGGTCCTCCCTTAGGGAAATGGGATTTCCTGGACAAAGAACCAAAAATTAATCAGTGGACACAATCATGCCTGCCCTGTGGGAGTCTCCATTCCCATCCCCAATTATGTCTCCAACCCACTCAAATCTAACATGGTAACAGCTCATCTGCTTGTGGTCACTGCATAACCAGAATACCTTGATAGTCACTCAGCTTTTAGACTCAGAGAAAGACTTCTAATGAACATAAATAGAGCAGGAAATCCTGGTGCTAAATGGCCTGGGAACCAAACCTCATGTGAGTCAGAACTATGGAAATGACAGACACATCCCAGGTCTCCAAAGTTTCCTTGATTTCAAAGTACTTCTTGGAAAGCTCATGGGCAAGCCCCATTGTGAGCCTTGGTAAAAGTCAGCACCCATGATGCTAAGCTATATCTCTCAGGTTCATTGGTAAATTCTTTGAGATTTATAAAGATTGGTGAGACAAAATTCAGCCAACTGCACATCCCTTAAACATTTGGGTTTGGTCAGGTCAGGGAAATCTTTGAAATTCCTTTGCTAATAATCTTGCTTTCAGTTGTTGAACAACCTATGTGCCATGTTCAGGGATACTGTCTCCCAAAGTCTGAAACATGTTGAATGAGGAATTGGGTAGGGCATTCACATTTTCTAGGGTAACACTCACAGTGTCAGGGTCAGGAATTCTAGAACCCAGAGCAGGGAGTACTCTGAGGGCAGTGGGATATCCTGGACCAAGAATGAAATATATTCAGGGAATACCATCATGCCTGCACTCTGGGAGTCTCTTTTGCAGTCCCCAATCATGCCTCCAAACCACTCATCTCTAACACCACAAAAGTGCATAACTATGTGGGCACTTATCACTGGACCCCTTACAGATGCTCAGCATACAAATGGAGAGAGAGACATCTGGAGACTACAAGTAGAGCATGAAATTTTGGCACTAAAACACCCAGGAAAAATAACTCATATCAGCAAGAACCTGTGGATATGACAGACTCATCCCAAGTGTCCTAAAATTCCTTGATTTCCAGGGGGTACTTGGACTGCACATGGCATGACTCATGGTGAGACCTAGTGACAATGAGCATCATGGAGGATAAGATATATGTCTCAGATCCAGAGGCAGGCCAATGCTCAGGCAGGGGCACTTCTCTTAAGGGTCCACATATGGAAAACCAACCAGGAAGTCACCATGGGGCATTTGGTACAATATCTTCCTGGGACAGTCAAAAGCCCACACTCCAGCAGATGCACAGGTTATCCTCTGTGCTGCAGAATCATCCCCATAAACAGATTCCTGCCTGCATAGGCAAAAACACCACCTCCAATCACATGCACTCTTGGAGTGCCCTTTATGTTTTCAGACACTACAAGCAGCTATTGTAGTAGAGGCCAGTTGCTTAGCCACCTGGTGCTCATTGTGAGGCCAGTGGGAGTTAGTGTAACATGTGCATGAGCATTCCAAGAGGTTGCCTAAAATCTAGGCCACATTTGGAACCAGGGAAGACTTTTTCCTATCACAGGTTCTAGCTAGAACGAGTTTTCATTCCTGAGGTTTCTTATTGCTGGAGATTCCTGGATACACATGGGATGTCTTGTTACATGGATTCCTATTTGGAATGATGATAGAGATGCAGGAACACTTGATGTTGAATGTACCTGATTTTGCACATAAAGTTCAGCAGAGAAGTCTATCTTTTAAAGTGGGTAGGAGGAATATGAAGTAGTTTATCTCTAACTAAAAGGTAGTTATTTCAGGTTATTTGCTTTTCTGAAACTCTGCATTGCTTTGTTATAAGGTGGTGATTTTTGATGTTAGTGTGTTGTTTTCATTTATAGATAAAGTTAAAATGAAATACAATTAAATGAATGGAAATTAAAATAAAAGTTAACATTTAAAAAATAACCTGAGGGCACAAAAACTTTCTGCTATTCCTGCCTGAAATTCATAAATTCAAACTCAAGAGGAAGAAACACTGAATAGACACAGTGAGGAACATTTTCAAAAGGGTCATTCAGGAATCTTCAAATATGACCTGATTAAGGAAATAAATATTATATATTCTGATGAAAGAGAATAAATATAACTGAAAATGAAATGCAATGTTTGATATGAAACCAGGAACTGTTATTTTTTACTTTCTTCATTTATATCATTATTAATATTATTAATATTTGGCTTGGCTGAAAGGAAATTGTTGGATAAATGGTGAGTTGTGGTCAAGGACACAACATGAGATAATAGTACTACACAAAGGTTAGTTTAATGACTGCAATGATGTTCCTGTGAAAACATAAGAGAATGTCTCTGTTCTTAAGTGAAATACTGCAGGAATAAAGAAAATGAGGTTTTTAAACATAAATTTCCAATTGTTAAAGAAAACCTTATTATACAAGGGATATGAAACAATATTAACTTGCTGAAAAAAATGACTTGAATAACGGCACTTCACATGTGTTCTCCCTCCTCAGGAAGGCATAGGCTCAGATCAGGGTGAGATTACACTGACCTACTTTCATGGGGTATGAGAAGAATGGTCACAGTCAGTGCCGCCTGGCCCTACTGCCTTGGGCATCAGCACATTTGGGATTGGACAGATAGGGGAACTCTTCTTCCTTTGCTTAAATCCTTGCTTTCAGAACTGGAAAAAATATGCCACATCTGTGGTTACTGCTTCCCAAATCCAGCACCATATAAAAGTGGGAATTGTGGTGGGCATTCACAGATTCCTGGGTAACACACACTGTCAGGGTCAGGGGAAGCTGGCTCCCAGAGCAGGGCTATCCCTCAGGTCAAAGGTAATTCCTAGATGAAGAACAAAACAATATTGAAGGCACACCATCATGCCTGCCCTCTGGGAGTTTCCATAATTCCTCAATTATGACTCCAACCCACTCAGTCCTAAAGCCACAGCCAGTCATCATGATGTGGACTGTGCATCCCAGGAACCCCCTTGACAGTAACTTAGCATTTAGGCCCAGAGTGAGACTTCTGGTAAGCACAAATAGAGCATTCCAAGGAACTGCCATAATCCTAGGCTGCTTTGGGAAGCTGAGCTGACACTCTCCTTTCCAATGTTTCTAGCCACAATGAGATTTGTTTACTGAGCTTTCTTAGCTCAAGAATTAATGCACAATATTGGGCACACCTGGGTAAAGGGATTCCTATTTGCTGTAATTGGAAAAATTCAGAAACACTTGCTCTGGAGTGTAGCTGATTCTGCATGTAAGGATTGGCAGAGAAGTTTATATTTGAAAGTGGATATGAGGGCTACAAAGCAGTCTAATGAAACTAGATGACCAGAGAGGGAAATAAGAAACATAGAACTGTGCCACAATAAACAAGACCCCTAAGGAAATACATGGAATATAGGAAGAGTAGAATTTGTAATGTTACAAATCTTTAACCAACTGCATTGAAAATAACACATTAATGCAAACATGGACAATGATGGATGCAAACTAGTTATTTCAGGTTATTTGCTTTCCTGAAACTCTGCTTTGTTTTGTTGTAAAGTGGTGATTTTTGATATTTGTGCAGCGTTTTAGTTTATAGATAAAGTTTAAAAGAAAATAAATACAATGAAAGGAAATAAAAATAAAATACAAAATTTAAAATCTAATCACCCTGAGGGCATAATAATTTTCTGCCATTCCTGCCTAAGATTCTTAAATTCAATCTCATCATGAAGAAACACTGGGTGGACACAATTTGTTGAAAATTCTTTAAGAGGATGTTTCAACAGTTTTCAAATATATCCAGATGATATATTATGAAAAAATTGAAAAATATGCAAAGCCCCCTGGGGAACACACTCACTGTCAGGGACAGAATAGGCTGACTCTCAGATCAGGGATTTCCCTCAACACAATGGTAATTCCTGGACCAAGAAACAAAAAATATTCAGTGGACACCATCATGCCTGCACTCTAGGAGTCTCCATCCCTGTCCCCAATCATGTCTCCCACTCACTCAGCTCAAAACTATATCAGTCTGTCCATATAGCATGTGGTCTCTGCATCACAGGACCACCTTGACTGTCACTCAGCATTTAGGCCCAGAAAGAGACTTCTGGCAAGCACAAATAGAGCAAGAAATCCCACCACTAAGACAGTCATGAGCCAATCCTCATATCAGCTATAAACAGTGGACAGGGCAGACACATCAAAGTTGTCCAAATTTCCCTGACATCAAGGGGGTTCATTGAATTCACATGGGCATGCCTGATGGTGAGCTATGCTAAGTGAGCACCTGGGATGCTGAGCTGCATTGTCTTAGATCCAGCAGTAATTTCTGTGCCATTGGAAATGAATAGCAGGCCCAACTTTGGCCAGGGGTACTTCATTAATCCTCCATCTAATGCCCACAAAATTGGATTTTGCCTTTGGGCATTACAGTATACCATCCCCCAGGGAGAGGCAAAAGCTCACCATTCATCAGGGGAGCTGGTGATCCTCAGGGCTGCAGAATCATCCTCATTATTCCTTCTTCAAACTGCAGGGGGCACAACAATTCCCCCACTATGTGCACACTTGGGTAGCCCCATATATTTTCAGACCACAGGGCAGTCGTTGGGGTAGAGGCTTGTTGCTTAGCAACCTGATGCTCATTGTGAGGCAGGTGAGGGTCAGCATATCTTGTGCATGCACATTCCAAGCCCCTGCCAGAATTCTAGGCTGCTTTGGATCTGGGCTGTCTCTGTCTCCTACACAGGTTCAAACCACAGTGAGATTTCTTCCCTGCAGATTCTTAACTTGGGATTGCCTGCTGTATATTGGGCACACCTAGGTAAAGGGTTTCCTATTTGGAGTAATCAGAAAGATTCAGAAACAATTGGTGTGGTGTGTAGCTTATTCTGCACACAAGTCTCAGCAGAGAAGCCTCTATTTGAAAGTGGATATGAGGGATGTGAAGTAGTGTAACTGGACATAGATGACAAGACAGGGAAAAAAGAAACATAGGACTGTGCATCAATAAACTATACCCCAAGGAAAATACATGGACTTTATGAAGAGTACTGTTTATAATATTAGAAATCTTTAATCAAAAGCCTTGTAGATAACCCATTAATGCAAACTTGTGCAATGGGGGAATCAAAGTAGCTATTTCAGTTTATTTGCTTTTCTGAAACTTTGCTTTATTATAAAGTGGTGATTTTTTATGTTTGTGTGTATTCTTGTAGCATAGAGATAACATTTCAAATGAATACAATACAATGAAAGAAACAAAAATTAAACTTCTCATTTAAAACATAATCAGCATGAGGGCAAAATAATTTTCTGCTAAGCCAGCCTAAAATTCATAAACTGTATTTGATCAGGAAGAACCTCTGAATAAAAACAGAATTTGAGGAATATTCTTTAAAAGGTTGGTTCACCAGGTTTCCAATATGTCCAGATGTAAGAAATAGAGATATATTCAGATGAAAAAGAATAAGTATACCTGAAAATGAAATGCAATATTTGATATGAGACTGAACACTATTTTTGTTTTCTTCCTTTCTACATTTCTATCATTATTATTACTATTAACATTATGCTTGGTCTCTAGAATATGATTGTGTAATTGTTAAGGTGGGGACAAGGCCCCTAGATGAGATATTTGTACTACAACCAGGTTAATTTAATGATTGTGGTAATGTTCCTGTGAATACATAATAGAATGTCTCTGTTCTTAACTGAAATAATACAAGAATAACAAAACTGACATTTTTTACACATAAATTTCCAATTGTTAAGGAAACTTATTATACAAGGAATATGAAACAATGTTAACTGAATGAAAAAAATAAATAAATGTACTTCACATGTGTTGATTTCCCTCCTCATGAAGTCACAGGGTCAGATCAGGGTGAGATTACACTGATCTGCTTCCATGGGATATGTGAAAAATGCTCACAGGCAGTGCCACTTGTGCTTATTCCCTTGGGCATCAGCAAATTCAGGAAAAGATAGGTTGGGGAAGTCTTTCTTTGCTGATAACATTGCTTTCAGATCTGGAAAAAAAAGATGTGCCACATCTGTGGTTAATCTCTCCCAAGTCCAGCACCATATGAAAGGGAGACCTGCAGTGGACATTCAGAAGTTCCTGTGGATCATTCTCACTGTCAGAGCCAGGATATGTTGGCTCCCAGAACAGGGATATCTCTCAGGGCAATGATAATTCCTGGACAAAGAAACAAACAGTATTCATTGTGTACCATCATGCCTGCCTTCTGGGAGTCTCCTTTACTGTCCCCAATCATGCATCCAACCCACTCATCTCTAACACCACAAAAGTGCATCACCATGTGGGCACTTATCACTGGACTCCCATGACAGATGCTCAACATATAGATGGAGAGAGAGACATCTGGAGACTACAGGTAGGCCAGGAAATTCTGGAAGTAAGACAGCCAGGAACAATAACTCATATAAGCCAGAAACTGTGGACATGACAGACTCATCCCAAGTGTCTTAAAATTCCTTGATTTCCAGGGGGTAATTGGACTGCACATGGGCATGACTCATGGTGAGACCTAGTAACAGTGAGTAACTGGGAGGCTAAGCTACATGTCTCAGATCCAGAGCCAAGCCAGTGCTCAGGCAGGGACACTTCTCATAAGGGTCCACATATGCAAAACCAGCCAGAAGTCACCATGGGGCATTCAGTACAATATCTTCCTGGGACAGTCAAAAGCCCACACTCCAGCAGGTGCACAGGTTATCCTCTGTGCTGCAGAATCAACCCCATAAACATATTCCTGCCTGCATAGGCAACAACACCACCTCCAATTACCTAAGCCCTTGGGGTGCCCTCTACATTTTCAGACACAAGCAGCTACTGTAGTAGAGGCCAGTCTCTTAGCTGCCTGGTGCTCATTGTGAGGCCAGTGAGAGCCAGTGCATTCCAAGAAGTTGCCTAAAATCTAGGCCACATTTGAAACCAGGGCAGACTTTTTCCTATCACAGGTTCTAGCTAGAAAGAGTTTTCATTCCTGAGGTCTCTTAGCACTGGAGATTACTGCCATATACAGGGGACATATTGTTACAGGGATTCCTATTTGGAATGGTGGAAAGATTCAGGAACACTTGATGTTGAATGTACCTGATTTTGCACATAATGTTCAGCAGAGAAGTCTATCTTTTAAAGTGGGTAGGAGGAATATCAAGTAGTTTATCTTTAACTAGAAGAAAAGAGAGGAAAATAAAAAAAATAGGACTGTGCAGAAATACAAAAGACACATTAGAAGTGTTCTTTAATCAACTGCACTGAAGATACCACATTAATGCAAACTTAGGCCATGATAGAAAAAAGGTAGTTATTTCAGGTTATTTGCTTTTCTGAAACTCTGCATTGCTTTGTTATAAAATGGTGATTTTTGATGTTCATGTGTTGTTTTAGTTTATAGATAAAGATTAAAATGAAATAAAATAAAATGAATGGAAATTAGAATGAAAGTTAACATTTAAAATATAATTAACCTGAGGGCACAAAAACTTTCTGCCATTCCTGCCTAAAATTCATAAATTCAATCTCATCAGGAAGAAACACTGAATAGACACATAATGAGGAAAATTTTTAAAAGTGTTGTTCCTGATTAAGGAAAGAAATGATATATATTCCAATGAAAGAGAATAAATATAACTGAAAACAAAATGCAATGTTTAATATGAGACCAGGAAGTGTTATTTTTTCTTTCTTCATTTCTATCACTATTAATATTATTAATATTTTGCTTGACCAAAAGGAAATTGTTGGATAAATGGTGAACTGTGGACAAGGATTCAAGGTGAGATAATAATACTACACAAAGGTTAATTTAATGACTGTGATAATGTTTCTGTGAATACATAATATAATGTCTCTGTTCTTAAATGAAATGCTACACAAGTAAAGAGAGAGACATTTTCTTTACACATTAATTTCCAATTGTTGTGGAAAAAGGGATATAATTCAAAGAGTATAAAACAATGTTAACTCAGTAAAAATAAACAAAATATATCAAAGTCAGATGTGTTGGTTTCCATTCTCATGAAGGCAGATGGCCAGATAAGGGTGAGATTACACTGACCTGCTTTCATGGGATATGAGAAGAATGGGCACAGACAGTGCCATCTGGGCCTACTCTTTTGGACATCAGCATATTTGGGATTGGACAGGTAGGGGAAGTCTTCTTCCTTTACTTAAATCCTTGCTTTCAGAACTGGAAAATATGTGACACTGCTGTGGTTACTGCTTCCCAAGTCCAGCTTCTTGTAAAAGGGGGACTTGGGGTGGGCATTCACAGATCCCCAGGTAACAGACACTCTCAGAGTCAGAAGAGGCTGGTTCCCAGATCAGGGATATCACTCAGAGCAATGGTAATTCCTGGATGAAGAACCAAAGAATATTGATGGCACACCATCATGCCTGCCCTCTGGGAGTCTCCATACTTTTCTCAATCATGACTCCAACCCACTCAATTCTAAATCCACAGCCAGTCATAATGATGTGGGCTTTGCATCACAAGAACCTCTTTGACAACAACTCAACACTCAGGCCCACAGTGGAACTTCTGGCAGGCACAAATAGAGCATTCCAAGGAACTGCCAAAACCCTAGGCTGCTTTGGGAAGCTGAGCTGACAATCTTTCCAATGTTTCTAGCCACAATGAGATTTATTTCCTGAGGTTTCATAGCTCAGGAATTAATGCAGAATATTGGACACCTGGGTAAAGGGATTCCTATTTGCCATAATCGGAAAGATTCAGTAACACTTGCTGTGGAGTGTTGCAGATTCTGCATGTAAGTCTCAGCAGAAGTCTATATTTCAAAGTGGATATGAGGGATCCAAAGCAGAAAAATGGAACTAAATGACAAGAAATGGAAATAAGAAACATAGGACTGTGCTGCAATATACAAGACCCCTAAGAAAATACATGAACTGTATGAAGAGGAGAGTTTATATTATTACAAATCTTTAACCAACTGCATTGAAGGTAATTCATTAATGCAAACATGGACAATGATGGAAGCAAAGTAGTGATTTCAGGTTATTTGCTTTCCTGAAACTCTGCTTTGTTTTGATATATGGTGGTGAATTTTGATATTTGTGCATTGTTTTAGTCTATAGAAAAAGTTTAAAGTATAATAAATACAGTGAAAGGAAAAAAAATGAAATTTTACATTTAAAACTAATCACCTTGAGGGCACAATAATTTTCTGCCATTCCTGCCTAAAATTAATATATTCAGTCTCAACCTGAAGAAACACTGAATGAACACAATTTGTTGAAAATCCTTTAAGAGGATGGTTCAGCAGTTTTCAAATATATCCAGATGATATAATATGAAAAAAAAATGAAAAAGTATGCAAAGCTGCCATGACTGATACACTCACAGTCAGGGCCAGGATTGGCTGGCTCCCAGATCAGGGATTTTCTTCAGCACATTGGTAATTCATGGACCAAGAGCCAAACAATATTCAGTGGACACCATCATGCCTGCACTCTGGAAGTCTCCGTCCCTGTCCCCAATCATGCCTCCAACACACTCAACTCAAAAAATATCAGCCTGCCCATATCATGTGGTCTCTGCATCACAGGACCTCCTTGACTGTCACTCAGCATTTAGGCCCAGAATGAGACTTCTGGCAAGCATAAATAGAACCAGAAATCCCACCATTAAGACAGCCATGAGCCAATCCTCATGTCTGCTATAAACAGTGAACAGGGCAGACACATCAAAGATGTCCAAATTTCCCTGACTTCATGGGGGTTCATTGACTACACATGGGCATGCCTCCTGGTGAGCTCTGGTAAGTGAACACCTGGGATGCTAAGCTGCATGTCAGATCTAGCAGTAATTTCTGTGCCATTGAAAAATTAAGGCAGGCCCAAGATTGGCCAGGGACACTTCATTAAAGCTCCATCTACCCCACAGCAAATTGGATTTTGCCCTTGGAAATTCTGGTGTAGGAACCTGCAGGGAGAGTCAAAAGCGCACCATCAATGAGGGGTGCAGGTGATCCTCATGGCTGCAGAATCATCCTCATATACCTACTCTAAACTGCATGAGCCACAGCACCTCCACCATCATCTGCACACTTGGAGAGCCCTCATATTTTCAGACCACAGGGCATCCATTGGGAGAAAATCCTCATGTCAGGTATAAAAAGTGGACAAGGCAGACACAACCAAGTTGTCCAAATTTCTCTGACTTCAATGGGATTAATTGGCTGCACATGGGAATGCCTCACATTGAGCTCTGATAAGTGAGCCCCCAGGATGCTGAGCTGCATGTCTGAGACACAGAGGTAATTTCTGTGATATTGAAAAATATGGCAGGTCCAAGCTTGGTGCAGGGTACTTCATTAAAGCTCTGCCTATTCCACACCAATTTGGGATTTGCCTTTGAGCATTCCAGTATAGGATCCTCCTGGGAGTGCAAAAGTTCAACATCCATCAGGTGGGCAAGTGATCCTCTGTGCTGCAGAAGCATCCTCATATATGTGTTCAGAACTGCATGGGCCAAAAGATATCCACAATCACCTGCACTATTGGGGAACACTTTTAAACTTCAGACCACAGGGCATCCTTTGGGATAGAAGCACATTGCTTAGCAACATATTCCTAATTGTGAGGCAGGTAAGGGTCAGCATAATCTGCAAATGCACATTGCAAGCAACTGCCAGAATACTAGACCACTTTTTGAAGCTGGGTTGACTTTGTCTCCACCACAGGATCTAGCACAAGTGAGATTTTTTTTGCTGAGGTTTCTTAACTTGGGATTTCCTGCTTTATACTGGGCACATTTTGGTAAAGGTATTACTAATTGTTCTAATGGGAAATTTTCAGAAACACTTTGTGTTGTGTGTAGCTGATTCTGCACACAAGGCTCAGAAGAGAAGCCTCTATTTGAAAGTAGATGTGAGGAATGTGAAGTAGTGTAACTGGAACTAGATGACAAGTGAGGGAAAAAAGAAACAGGGCTGTCCAGCAATAAACAAAATCTGAAAGAAAATACATGGACTATATGAACAGTACTGTTTATAATATTAGAAATCTTTAATCAACTGCTTTGAAGATAACCAATTACTGCAAACTTGTGCAATGGTGGAAGCAAAATAGTTATTTCAGATTATTTGCTTCCCTGAAACTATTCTTTGTTTTGTTATAAGATGGTGATTTGGATGTTTGCTGTCATAGCTTACACATTGTTTTTAAAATGAATTCAATACAATGAAAGAAACAAAAATTAAACTTAACATTTGAAAACAATCACCATGAGGGTACAATAATTTTTACCATTCCAGCCTAAAATACATAAACTGAAGTTCATCATGAATAATCACTGAGAAAAACACAATTTGAAGAATATTCTTTAAAAGAGTGGTTCAGCAGTTTTCTAATATATCCAGATGAAGGAAATAAATGAGATGTATTCAGATGAAAGAGGATAAATACCCCAGAAAAAGAAATGCAATGTTGATATGAGACTGGACACTATTTCTGTTTTGTGTCTTTCTATATTTCCATCATTATTATTACTATTAACATTTTGCTTGGTCTACAGGACATGACAGGGTAATTTTTGGGGTAGAGAACAGATTCCATGATGAGATATTTTCACTACAAAAGCTTAATTTAAAGATTGCAGTAATGTTCCTGTGAACACATAAGAGAAAATCTCTGTTCTTAAGTGAAATAATACAAAAATAATTAAAAAACTGATTTTTTTACATATACATTTCAAATTGCTAAAGAAACCCTTGTATACAAGGAATATGAAACAATGTTAACTAGGTGAAAAAATAAAATAAATGCACTTCACATGTGTTGGTTTCCCTCTCTTGAAGCCACAAGGTCAGATCAGGGTGAGATTACACTGAACTGCTTTCATGGGATATGAGAAGAATGGTCAGTCAGTGTCACTTGGTCCTAGTCCCTTGGGCATCAGCAAATTTGGGAATGGAGAGGTGAGGGAAGACTCCATCATTTGCTAATAATCTTGCTTTCAAATTTGGAAAAAATAAGCAACATCTGTGGTTAATCTCCCCCAAGTACAGCACCATGTGAAAGAGAGACTTAGGGAGGGCATTCACAGTTACCTGTGGATCATTCTCACTGCCAGAGCCAGGGTATGTTGGCTCCCAGAACAGGGATTTCCCTCAGGGCAATGATAATTTCTGGACCAAGAAACAAACAAAATTCAGTGTACACCATCATGCCTGCCCTATGGGATTCTCCATTCCTGTCCACAATCATGTTCCAACCCACTCAACTCAAAAAATATTAGCCAGTTCACATCATGTGGTCTATGCATCAAAGGACCTCCTTGACTGTCACTCAGCATTTAGGCCCAGAATGAGACTTATGGCAAACACAATTAGAGCCAGAAATCCCACCACTAAGACAGCCATGATCCAATCCTCATATCAGCTATAAGCAGTGGGCTTGCAGGCACATCAAAGTTGTCCAAATTTCCCTGACTTCAAGGGGGTTTATTGACTGCACATGGGCATTCCTCCTGGTGAGCTCTGGTAAGTGAGCACCTGGGAGGTTAAGCTGCATGCCTTAGATCCAGTGGTAATTTTTGTGACATTGGAAAAGTAAGGCAGGCCCAAGCTTGGCCAGGGGCACTTAATGAACACTTCACCTACCCCACACCAAACTGGAATTTGCTCTTGGTGCTTCCAGTATAGGACCCTCCAAGTAGAGTCAAAAGTTCAGTATCATGCAGGAGTGCAGGTGATCCTCAGGGCTACAGAATTATCTTCATATACCTTCTGCAAACAGCACAGGCCACAACACCTACACCATCAACAGCAAACTTGGGTATCCCCTTACATTTTCAGACCACAGGGCAGCAATTGGGGTAGAGACCCATTGCTTAGCAACCTGATGTTCATTTTGAGGCAAGTGAGGGTCAGTGTAACCAACCAGAGTTCCAAGCAACCACCAGAATTCTAGGCCTCTTTGGAACATGGGCTGTCTCTGTTTCCTCCATATGTTGAGCCCCAGTGAGATTTCTTCACTGAGGTTTCTTAACTTGGTAGTGCCTCCTGTATATTAGGCACAACTGGGTACAGGGAGTCCTACTTGGAGTAATGTGAAAGATTCAGGAACACTTGATGTGGTGTGTAGCTGATTGTGTACACAAGGCTCAGCTGAGGAGCCTCTATTGAAAGTGGATATGAGGGAAGCAAAGTAGTGTAACTAGAAATAGTTGACAAAAGAGGGAAAAAAGAGACATAGGACTGTTCAGAAACAAACAATACACCAAGGAAAATACATGGACTGTATGGTGAGTACTGATTATATTATTAGAAATCTTTAATCAAATGCCTTGAAGATAACCCATTAATGCAAACTTGGGGAAGCAGAGTAGTTATTTCTGGTTATTTGCTTTTCTGAAACTTTGCTTATGTTTATAATCAGGTCATGATCTTTGATATTTGTGTATAGTTTTAGCTTGTAGATTATGTTAAAAATGAATTCAATACAATTAAAGAAACCAAAATTTTACTTCTCTTTAAAAAAAAAATCACCATGAGGGCACAATAAATTTCTGTCAATCTGGCTTAAACTTCATAAACAGAATTTCATCAGGAAGAATCTAAAAAAAAAAAAAAAAAACACAATTTGAGTAGTGTTTTTTAAAAGGATGGTTCAGTAGTTTTCTAATATGACCAGATGAAGGAAATAATTGAGATATATTCACATGAAACATAATAAATATACCTGAAACAGAAATGAAATGTTTGATATGAGACTGGACACTATTTTTGTTTTGTGCTTTTCTAGATTTCTATCATTATTACTATTAACATTTTGCTTGGTCTATACGATATGATTGGGTAACTGTTGAGGCATGCACCAGGACCCAAAATGAAATATCTGTACTACAAACAGGTTAATTCAATGATAGTGGTAATGCTCCTGTGAATACATCAGAGAATGTCAGTGTTCTTAAGTGAAATACTACAGGAATAATTAAAGAAACTGACATTTTTATACATATAAGTTTCCAATTGTTAAAAAAAAAACCATATTATACAAGGAATACAAAACAATGTTACCTGGGTGAAAAAATAAATTCAATAAATGCACTTCACATGTGTAGATTTCCCTCCTCATGAAGGCACAGGGTCAGATGAGGGTGAGATTACACTGACCTGCTTTCATGGGATATGAGAAGAATGGTCACAGTCAGTGCCACTTGGGACTACTCCCTTGGGCAACAGCAAATTTGGGAAAGGAGAGGTTGGGGAAGTCTTCATCCTTTGTTAATAATACTGTTTTCAGATCTGGAACAAAATATGTACCACATCTGTGGTTAATCTCTCCCAAGCCCAGCACCATGTAGAAGGGGGACTTGGGGTGGGCATTCACAGTTACCTGTGGATCATTCTTACTGTCAGAGCAAGGTTATGTTGGCTCCCAGAACAGGGATTTCCCTCAGGGTAATGATAATTTCTGGACCAAGAAACAAAATTCAGTGTACAACATCATGCCTGATCTCTGGAAAACTCCAACCCTGTTCCCAATCATGCCTTCAACCCACACAACTCAAAAAATATCAGCCTGTCCACATCATGTGGTCTATGCATTACAGGAACTCCTTGAATCACTTAGAATTTAGGCACAGAATGAGACTTCTGGCAAGCACAAATGGAGCCAGAAATCCCACCACTAAGAAAGCCATGAGCCAATCCTCATGTCAACTATAACAGTGGACAGGGCAGACACATCTAAAGTTTTACAAATTTCCCTGGCTTCAAGGGGGTTCATTGACTGAACATGGGCATGCCTCCTGGTGACCTCCGATAAGTGAGCACCTGAGATGCTAAGATGCATGTGTTAGATCCATTGATAATTTCTGTTCTATTGGAAAACTGAAGCAGGCCCATACTTGGCCAGGGACACTTCATTAAAACTCCACCTACCCCACAGCAAACTGTAGTTGGCCCTTGGGACTTCTGGTATAGGAACTTGCTGGCAGTGTCAAAAGCTCACCTTCCATCAGGGATGCAGGTGATCCTCAGGGCTGCAGATTCATCCTCATATACCTACTCCAAACTGCAAGGGCCACAACACCTCCACCATCACCTGCACACTTGGGGAACCCTTTACAATTTCAGTCCACAGGGCAGCCACTGTGATAGAGGCCTGTTGCTCATCCACCTGATGCTCATTGTGAGGCAGGTGAGGGACAGCATAACATGCACATGTGCATTCCAAGCTCATGCCAGAATTCTAGGCCACTTTGGAACCTGTTCTGACTCTGTCTCGTCCACAGGTTCAAGCCCTAGTGAGGTTTCTTACCTGAGGTTTCTTAACTTTGGATTTCCTGCTGTATATTTGGCACACCTGCATACAAGTATTCCTGTTTGGAGTAATAGGAAAGATGCAGAAACTCTTGGTGTGGTGTGTAGCAGATTGTGCACACAGGCTCAGCAGAGAAACCTCTATCTGAAAATGGATATGAGGGATGTGAAGTAGTGTAACTGGAGAGTTGACAAGTGACAGAATAAAAGAATAATAGTACAGTTCAGCAATAAAGAATGCATCTAGGAAAATACATAGACTGTATGAAGACTACTGTTTATATTATTAGAAATCTTTAGTCAAATCCCTTGAAGATAACCCATTAATGCAAACCTGTGCAATGTGGGAGGCAAAGTAATTATTTGAGATTATTTCCTTTTCTGAAACTTTGCTTAGCTGTAAAATCATGTGGTGATTTTTGATGTTTGTTTGATGTAGCTTATGCATAAGTTTTAAAATGAATTCAACACAAAGAAAGAAACAAAAATTAAACTTTTCATTTAAAAAATAATCACCATGAGGGCAAAATAATTTTCTTCCAATCCAGCCTAAAATTCATAAACCCAATTTCATCAGGAAGAAACTCAAAAAAAAACCCAATTTGAGGAATATTCATTAAAATGATGTTTCAGCAGTTTTCTAATATGTCCAGATATAGGAAATAATTGATATATTCAGATGAAAGAGAATAAATATACCTGTAAAAGAAATGCAATGTTTCATATGAGACTGGACACTATTTTTGTTTTGTGCCTTTCTACATTTATATCATTATTATTACTATTAACATTTTGCTTGGACTATAGGACATGATTGGGTGATTATTGAGTTGGGGACCAGGCCCTAGATGAGATATTTGTACTACAACCAGGTTAATTTAATGATTGTCACAATGTTCCCGTGCATATATAAGGGAATGTCTCTGTTCTTAAGTGGAATACTACGAGAATAATAAACACTTTTTTACACATAAATTTCCAATTTTTAAAGAAAACATAATTATACAAGGAATATGAAAGAATGTTAACTCAGTGAAAAAAATAAATTAAATAATGGCACATCACATATGTTGGTTTCCCTTCTCATGAATGCATAGGGTCATATCAGGGTGAGATTACACTGATGTGCTTTCATGGGATATGAGAGGAAAGGTCACAGTTAGTGCCAATTGTGCCTACTCCCATGGCCATCAGGAAATTCAGAATGGAGAGGTTGGTGTAGTCTTCTTCCTTTGCTAATATCCTTGCTTTCAGATCAGTAACAAAATATGTGCCACATCTGAGGTTACTCTCTCCCAAGTCCTGGACCATAAAAAGGGGGACTTGGGGTGGGCATTCACATTTGCCAGCAGATCATTCTCACTGTCAGAGCTAGTGTATGTTGGCTCACAGAATAGGGATTTCCCTCAGGGCAATGATAATTGTTGGACCAAGAAAAAAGAATATTGTTTACAAAATGATGCATCCCTTCTGGGAGTCTCCAATCCTGTCCCTAATCATGCCTCCAACCCACTCAACTCAAAAAATATCAGCCTGTGCTCATCAAGTGGTCTCTGCATCAAAGGACCTCCTTGACTGTCACTCAGCATTTAGGATGAGAATGAAACTTCAGGCAAACAAAAATAGAGCCAGAAGTCCTACCACTAAGACAGACATGAGCCACTCATCATGTCAGCTATAAACAGTCAACAGGGCAGACACATCAAAGCTGTCCAAATTTCCATGACTTCAAGGGGGTTCATTGCACATGGGCATGCCTCCTGGTGAGCTCTGGTAAGTGAGCATCTGGGATGCTAACCTGCATGTCTTAGATCCAGTGGTAATTTCTGTGCCATTGGAAAAGTAAGGCAGGCCCAAGCTTGGCCAGGGACACTTCATTAAATCCCCACCTACCACAAAGCAAGTTGTAATTTGCCCTTGGGACTTCTGATACCGGAACCTTCAGGGAGAGTCAAAATCTCACCATCCATCAGGTTTACAGTCGAACCTCAGGTCTGCAGAGATAACCTCATATACCTAATCCAAACTGCACAGGCCACAAAACCTCCACCATCACTTGCATACTTGGGGAGAACCTTAAATTTTTAGACACAGGGCAGCAATTGGTATAGAGGCCTGTTGCTTAGCCACCTGATGCTCAAGGTGAGCCTGGTGAGGGTCAGCATAACTTGTACATGTGCATTCCAAAATACTGCCAGAATTCTAGGCCACTTTGGAATCTAGGATGACTCTGTCCCTTTCACAGGTTTGAGCCCCAGTGAGGTTTACCCACTGAGGTATCTTAACTTGGGATTTCCTGCTGTATATTTGGCATTCCTATGTACAGGGATTCCTATTTGAAGTAATGGGAAATATTCAGAAACACTCTGTGTGGTGTGTAGCTGATTGTGCAGACAAGGTTCAGCAGAGTAGACTCTATTTGAAGATGGATATGAGGGGCATGAAGTAGTGTACCTGGAACTAGATGACAAGAGAGGGAATAAAGAAACCTAGGACTGTGCAGCAATAGAAAATACACCAAGGAAAATACATGGACTGTATGCAGAGTATTGTTTATATTATTAGAAATCTTTAATCAAATGCCTTGAAGAGAACCCATTAATGGAAACTTGAGCAATAGAGGAAGCAAATAGTTATTTCAGGTTATTTGTCTTTCTGAAACTTTTCTTTTCTTTATTATAAGGTGGTGATTTTTGCTGTTTGTGTGTTGTAGATTATAGATAAGTTTTAAAATGAATTCAATACAATGAATAAAAAAATTAAACTTTTCATTTAAAAAATAGTCACTATGATGGCAAAATAATATTTTGTCAATCTGGCCTAAAATTCGTAAACTCAATTTCATCTGGAAGAAACTCTGAAAAAAAACACAATTTGAGGAATATTCTTTAGAAAGACATTTCAGCAGTTTTCTAGTATGTCCAAATGAAGGAAATAAGTGAGATATATTCAGATGAAAGAGAATAAGTATACCTGAAAAAGAAATACAAAGTTTGATATGAGATGTGACATTATTTTTGTTTTGTGCCTTTCTACATTTCTATCATTATTATTACTATTAAGATTTTCCTTGGTCTATAGGAAAAGACTGGGTAATTGTTGAGGTGGGGACCAGGAACGTAGATAAGATATTTGTACTATGAACAGTTAATTTAATGATTGTTGTAATGTTCCTGTGAATTCATAAGAAAAGTCTGTGTTCATAAGTGAACTACTACAAGAGTAATTAAAGAAACTGACAATTTTTTACTTACATTTCCAGTTGTTAAGAAACCTTATTATACAAGGAATATGAAACAATGTTAACCTGATGAAAAAAATGAATTCAATAAACACACTTCACATGAGTAGGTTTCCCTCTTCATGAAGGCACAGGGTCAGATCAGTATGAGATTATACTGACCTGCTTTCATGGGATATGAGAAGAATGGTCACAGACAGTGCCAATTGGGCCTGCTCCCTTGGGCATCACCAATTTCAGGAACAGAGATTTTGGGGAACTCTTCTTCCTTTGCTAATAAACTTTCATTCAGTTATGGAAAAAATTATGGGCCATATCTGTGGTTAATCTCTCCCAAGTCCAGCATCATATAAAAGGGGGATTTGAGGTGGGCATTCACATTTACCAGTGGATCATTTGCACCATCAGAGCCAGTGCATGTTGGGTCAAAGAACAGGGATTTCCCTCAGGGCAATGATAATTACTGGACCAAGAAAAAACAATATTCTGTGTACAAAATCATGCCTGCCCTCTGGGAGTCTCCAAAAGTGTCCCCATTCACACCTCCAACCCACCCAACTAAAACAATATCATTCTGTCTACATAATGTCATCTCTGCCTCAGAGGACCCCCTTGACTTTCACTCAGCATTTGGGAGCATAATGAGACTTCTGACAAGCCCAAATAGAGCCAGAAATCCCAGCAATAAGAGAGCCAAGAGCCAATCCTCATTTCAGCTATAAACAGTGGACATGGAAGACACATCAAAGTTGTCCAAATTTCCCTGAATTCAAAGGGGTTTATTCACAGCACATGGACATGACCCCTGGTGAGCTCTGTTTAGTGAGCACCTGGGTGGCTAAGCTGCATGTCTTAGGTCCAGCAGTAATTTCTGTGACATTGGAAAAGTAAGGCAGGCCCAAGTTAGGCCATAGGCACTTCATCAAAACTCCTCCTATCCTACAACAAATAGTAATTACCCTTGGGCCTTCCAGTATAGGAACCTGCAAGGAAAGTGAAAATCTCACCATCCATAAGGGGTGCAGGTGATCCTAAGGGCTGCAGAATCATCCTCATATACCTACTCCAAACTACATGGGTCACAACACCTCCAACATCACCTGCACAGTTGGGGAGCCCCTTACATTTTCAGAGCACATGGCAGCCATTGGGATTGTGTGCTGTTGCTTAGCAACCTGATGCTCATGTGGGGCAGGTGAGGGTGAGTGTAACTTCCACATGGGCATTCCAAGCTCCTGCCAGTATTCTGGGCTGCTTTGTAACCTGGGCTGTCTCTGTCTCCTCCACAGGTTCAAACCCCAGAGAGATTACTTCCCTGAGGTTTCTTAACTTGTGATTTCCTGTTGTATATTGGGCACATCTGTGCACAGGGATTCCTATTTTGAGTACTGGGAAAGATTCACAAACACTTGGTGTGGTTTGTAGCTGATTGTGCACACAAGGCTCAGCAGATAAGCCTCTATTTGGATGTGGATATGAAGGACATGAGGTAGTTTAACTGGAACTAGATCACAAGAGAGGGAATAAAGAAACATAGGACTATACAGCAATAATATATACACCAAGGAAAATACATGGATAGTATGAAGAGTATGGTTTATATTATAAGAAATCTTTAATCAAATGTCTTGCAGATAACCCATTAATGCAAACTTGAGCAACAGGGTAAGCATATAGTTATTTCAGGTTATTTGCTTTTCTAAAACTTTCCTTTGCTTTATTAAAAGGTGGTGATTTTTGATGTTGTGTGTTGTAGTTTATAGATAAGGTTTAAAATGAATTCAATACAGTGAAGGAAACAAAATTAAACTTCTCATTTAAAAAATAATCACCATGAGGGAAAAATAATTTTCTGCCATTCCAGCCTAAAATTCAAACATTAAACTTCATGAGGAAGAAACTCTGAAAAAAAAAACTCAATTTGAGGAATATTGTTTAAAAAGATGGTTCAGTAGTTTTCTAATATGTCCAGATGAAGGAAATAAATGGGATATATTCAAGTGAGAGAGAGTGAATATACCCGAAAAAGAAATGCAATGTTTGATATGAGACTGGACACTATTTTTGATTTGTGCCTTTCTACAATTCTGTCATTATTATAACTGTTAACATTTTGCTTGGTCTTTAAGTCATGATTGGGTAATTGTTCTGTTCAGGCCCAGCCCCTAGATGAGATGGTTGTACTACAACCAGATTAATTTAATGACTGTAGTACTGTTCTTGTGCATACATAAGGGAATGTCTCTGTTGTTAAGTGAAATGCTACAAGAATAATTAAGGAAACTGATGTTTTTACACATGAATTTCCAATTGTTAAAGAAAACCTTATAATACAAGGAATATGAAACAATGTTAACCTGGTGAAAAAAACAAATTAAAAAAAACACACTTCATATGTATTGGTTTCCCACTTCATGAAGGCACAGGGACATATCAGGATGAGATTACACTGATGCTTTCATGGGGTATTAGAAGAATGGTCACAGACAGTGCCACTTGGGACTAGTCCCTTGGTCATCAGTAAATTCAGGGATGGTGAGTTTGGGGAAGTCTTCTTCCTTTGCAAATAAACTTGCTTTCAGGTCTGGAACAAAATATGTGCCACATCCATGGTTAATCTCTCCCAAGTACAGCAACATGTAAAATGGAGACTTGGGGTGGGCATTCACAGTTACCTGTGGATCATTCTCACTGTCAGAGCCAGGGTATGTTGGCTCCCAGAACAAGGATTTCCCTCAGGCCAATGATAATTTCTGGGCCAAGAAACAAATAATGTTCCATGTAAACCATCATGCCTGCCCTCTGGGAGTCTCCATCCTTGTCCCCAATCATGCTTCCAACACACTCAACTCAAATAATATCAGCCTGTCCACATCATGTGGTCTCTGTATCACAGGATCTCCTTGACTGTCACTTAGAATTTAGGAACAGAATTAGTCTTCAGGCAACCACAAATAGAGCCAGAAATCCCACCACTATGATAGCCATGACCCAATCCTCATGTCAGCTATAACCAGTGGACAGTGCAGACTTATCAAAGTTGTCAAAATTTCCCTGATTTCAAAGGGGTTAATTGACTGCACATAGGCATGCCTCCTGTTGATCTCTGGTTCATGAAACCCTAGGATGCTGAGCTACATGTCTTAGATCCAGCATTAATTTCTGCACCATTGGAAAAGTAAGGCAGGTGCAAGCTTGGCCAGGGATACTTCATTAAACTCCAAATAGCCCACAGCAAATTGGAAATTGCCCTTGGTTCTTCCAGTATAGGGACCTGTAGGATGAGTCAAAAGCTCCCTATCCATCAGTGGTGCAGGTGATCCTCTGGGCTGCAGAATCAGCCTCATATACCTATGCCAAAATACATGAGCCACAACACCTGCACCATCACCTGAACACTTGGGGAGTCCCTAAAATTTTCATACCACAGGGCACACATTTGGATAGAGGCATGTTGCTTAGCAACCTGATGCCAATTGTGAGGCAGATGAGAGACAGCATAACTTGCACATGCACAATCCAAGCTCCTGCAAGAATTCTAGGCTGCTTTGGAACCTGTGCTGACCCTGTCTCCTCCAATAGTTCAAGCCCCAGTGAGATTTCTTCCCTGAGGTTTCTTAACGTTGGATTTCCTGCTGTATATTTGGCACACCTCATACAGGGATTCCTTTTTGGAGTAATGGGAAACATTCAGAAACTCTTGGTATGGTGCATAGTGTATTGTGCACACAGGTTCAGCAGAGAAACCTACTTGAAAATGGATATGAGGGATGTGAAGTAGTGTAACTGGAAAGAGTTGTCAAGAGAGGGAAAAAATTATCATAGTACAGTTTGGCAATAAACAATACACCAAGGAAAATACATTGTGTGAAGATTATTGTTTATATTATTAGAAATCTTTAATCATATGCCTTGAAGATAACCCATTAATGCAAACTTGGGCAATGTGGGAAGCAAAGTAGTTACTTCACATTATTTCCTTTTCTGAAACTTTGCTTAGCTGTATAATCATGCAGTGATTTTTGATGTTTGTTGTTGTAGCTTATAGATAAGGTTTAAAATGAATTCAATACAAAGATAGAAACGAAATTAAACTTCTCATTTAAAAAATAATCACCTTTAGAGCAAAATAATTTTCTGCCAGTTCAGCCTAAAATTCATAAACTCAATTTTAACAGGAAAAAACTCTGTAAAAAAAGTACAATTTGAGGAATATCCTTTAAAAGGATGGTTCAGCAGTTTTCTAATATGTCCAGAAGTACAAAATAATTGAAATATATTCAGAAGAGAGAGAGTAAATGTACCTGAAAAAGAAATGCAATGTTTGATATGAGACTGGACACTATTTTTGTTTTGTGCCTTTCTACATTTCTATCATTATTATTGCTATTAACATTTTACTTGGATTATAAGACATGATTGGGTGATTGTTGAGTTGGGGACTAAGCCCCTATATGAGATAACTGTACTACAAACAGATTAATTTAACGATTGTGTTAATGTTCCTGTGCATGCATAAGTGAATTTCTCTGTTCTTAAGTGAAATACTACAAGAATAATGAAAGAAATTAACATTTTTTACACATGAATTTCCAATTGTTTAAGAAAACCTTATTATACAAGGAATATGAAACAATGTTAACTTGGTGAAAAAAAAAGCACTTCACATGTGTTGGTTTCCCTTCTCATGAAGGCACAGTGTCATATTAGTGTGAGATTACACTGATGTGCTTTCATGGGATATGAGAAGAAAGGTCACAGTCAGTGCCACTTGTGCTTACTCCCATGGGCATCAGCAAATTCAGGAATCAAGAGGTCTGTGTTGTCTTCTTCCTTTGCTAATACCCTTGCTATCAGATCTGTAACAAAACATGTGCAACATCTGTGGTTAATCTCTCCCAAGTCCAGCACCATATAAAAGGGGGACTTGGGGTGGACATTCACATTTACCAGTGGATCACTCTCACTGTCAGAGCCAGTGTATGTTGGCCCACAAGACAGGGATTTCCCTCAGGGCAATGATAATTACTGGACCAAGAAAATAACAATGTTCTGTGTACAAAATGATGCCTGCCCTCTGGGAGTCTCCAATCTTGTTTCAAATCCTGCCTCCAACACACTCAACTCAAACAATATCAACCTGTCCTCATCATGTGGTCTCTGCATCACAGGACCTCCTTGACTGTCACTCAGCCTTAGGCCCAGAATGAGAGTTCTGGCAAACAAAAATAGAGCCAGAATTCCCACGACTAAGACATACATCAGCCAATCATCATGTCAGCTATAAACAGTCAACAGGGCAGACACATCAAAGTTGTCCTAATTTCCCTGACTTCAAGTGGGTTCATTGACTGCACATGGGCATGCATCTTGGTGAGCTCTGGTAAGTGAGCACCTGGGATGTTAAGTTGCAAGTCTTAGATCCAGTGGTAATTTCAGAGCCATTGGAAAAGTAAGGCAGGCCAAAGCTTGGCCAGGGGCACTTCATTAATTCCCCATCTACCACAAAGCAAATTGGAATATGCCCTTGGGCCTTCCGTTATAGGAATCTTCAGAGAGCGTCAAAATTTCACCATCCATGTGAGTGAGATGCAGGTGCACCTTGGGGCTACAGAGACATTCTCATATACCTAATCCAAACTGAATAGACCACAACACCTCCACCATCACCTACATACTTGGGGAGCCAACTACATTTTCAGACCACAATGCAACAATTTGTATAGAGGCCTGTTGCTTAGCAATCTGATGCTCATCATGAGCCTGGTGAGGGTCAGTGTAACTTGCACATGTGCATTCCAAACTACTGCCAGAATTCTGGGCTGCTTTGGAACCTGGGCTGACTCTGTCTCCTCCACAGGTTTGAGCCCCAGCAAGGTTAACTCTCTGAGGTATCTTTTTTTTTTTTTTTTTTTTTTAATCATCATTTTATTGAGATATATTCACATACCACGCAGTCATACAAAACAAATTGTACTTTCGATTGTTTACAGTACCATTACATAGTTGTACATTCATCACCTAAATCAATACCTGACACCTTCATTAGCACACACACAAAAATAACAAGAATAATAATTAGAGTGAAAAAGAGCAATTGAAGTAAAAAAGAACACTGGGTACCTTTGTCTGTTTGTTTCCTTCCCCTACTTTTCTACACATCCATCCATAAACTAGGCAAAGTGGTGTTTGGTCCTTATGGCTTTCCCAATCCCATTGTCACCCCTCATAAGCTACATTTTTATACAACTGTCTTCGAGATTCATGGGTTCTGGGTTGTAGTTTGATAGTTTCAGGTATCCACCACCAGCTACCCCAATTCTTTTTTTTTTTTTTTTTTTTTTTTTTTTTTAAATCATCATTTTATTGAGATATATTCACATACCACGCAGTCATACAAAACAAATTGTACTTTCGATTGTTTAAAGTACCATTACATAGTTGTACATTCATCACCTAAATCAATCCCTGACACCTTCATTAGCACACACACAAAAATAACAAGAATAATAATTAGAGTGAAAAAGAGCAATTGAAGTAAAAAAGAACACTGGGTACCTTTGTCTGTCTGTTTCCCTCCCCTACTTTTCTACACATCCATCCATAAACTAGACAAAGTGGTGTTTGGTCCTTATGGCTTTCCCAATCCCATTGTCACCCCTCATAAGCTACATTTTTATACAACTGTCTTCGAGATTCATGGGTTCTGGGTTGTAGTTTGATAGTTTCAGGTATCCACCACCAGCTACCCCAATTCTTTAGAACCTAAAAAGGGTTGTCTAAAGTGTGCATAAGAGTGCCCACAAGAGTGACCTCTCGGCTCCTTTTGGAATCTCTCTGCCACTGAAGCTTATTTCATTTCCTTTCACATCCCCCTTTTGGTCAAGAAGATGTTCTCCGTCCCACGGTGCCAGGTCTACATTCCTCCCTGGGAGTCATATTCCACGTTGCCAGGGAGATTCACTTCCCTGGGTGTCTGATCCCACGTAGGGGGGAGGGCAGTGAATTCACCTTTCAAGTTGGCTTAGCCAGAGAGAGAGGGCCACATCTGAGCAACAGAGAGGCATTCAGGAGGAGACTCTTAGGCACAAATACAGGGAGGCCTAGCCTCTCCTTTGCAGCAACCGTCTTCCCAAGGGTAAAACTTATGGTAGAGGGCTCAACCCATCAAACCACCAGTCCCCTATGTCTGTGGTCATGTTAGCAACCATGGAGGTGGGATAGGCGAATACCCCTGCATTCTCCACAGGCTCCTCAAGGGGGCACTACATCTTTTTTTTTTTTTTTCCCCTTATTTGTCTTTTTCCTTTTTTTTTTTTTTTTTTTTTTTTTTAACTTTCCCTTCTTTTTTCAAATCACCTGTATGAAAAAAAAAGTTAAAAAGAAAACAAACATACAATAAAAGAGCATTTCAAAGAGACCATAGCAAGGGAGTAAGAAAAAGACAACTAACCTAAGATAACTGCTTAACTTCCAACATGTTCCTACTTTACCCCAAGAAAGTTACATAATATAGCAACATTTCAGTGAACTTGTTCCTACTACAACCATCAGAAATTAACAGACCATAGTCATTTCTGGGCATCCCCAGAACGTTAAATAGCTTATCTGTTCTTCCTGGATTATTGTTCCCCCTTCCTTAATAGCTCTCTACTGCTAGTTCCCCTACATTCTACATTATAAACCATTTGTTTTACATTTTTCAAAGTTCACATTAGTGGTAGCATATAATATTTCTCTTTTTGTGCCTGGCTTATTTCGCTCAGCATTATGTCTTCAAGGTTCATCCATGTTGTCATATGTTTCACCAGATCGTTCCTTCTTACTGCCGCGTAGTATTCCATCGTGTGTATATACCACATTTTATTTATCCACTCATCTGTTGAAGGACATTTGGGTTGTTTCCATCTCTTGGCAATTGTGAATAATGCTGCTATGAACATTGGCGTGCAGATATCTGTTCGTGTCACTGCTTTCCGATCTTCCGGGTATATACCGAGGAGTGCAATCGCTGGATCGAATGGTAGCTCTATATCTAGTTTTCTAAGGAACTGCCAGACTGACTTCCAGAGTGGCTGAACCATTATACAGTCCCACCAACAATGAATAAGAGTTCCAATTTCTCCACATCCCCTCCAGCATTTGTAGTTTCCTGTTTGTTTAATGGCAGCCATTCTAACCGGTGTTAGATGGTATCTCATTGTGGTCTTAATTTGCATCTCTCTAATAGCTAGTGAAGCTGAACATTTTTTCATGTGTTTCTTGGTCATTTGTATTTCCTCTTCAGAGAACTGTCTTTTCATATCTTTTGCCCATTTTATAATTGGGCTGTCTGTACTATTGTCATTGAGTTGTAGGATTTCTTTGTATATGCAAGATATCAGTCTTTTGTCAGATACATGGTTTCCAAAATTTTTTTCCCATTGAGTTGGCTGCCTCTTTACCTTTTTGAGAAATTCCTTTGAGGTGCAGAAACTTCTAAGCTTGAGGAGTTCCCATTTATCTATTTTCTCTTTTGTTGCTTGTGCTTTGGGTGTAAAGTCTAGGAAGTGGCCTCCTAATACAAGGTCTTGAAGATGTTTTCCTACATTATCTTCTAGGAGTTTTATGGTACTTTCTTTTATATTGAGATCTTTGGTCCATTTTGAGTTAATTTTTGTGTAGGGGGTGAGGTAGGGGTCCTCTTTCATTCTTTTGGATATGGATATCCAACTCTCCCAGCCCCATTTGTTGAAAAGACCATTATGGCTCAGTTCGGTGACTTTGGGGGCCTTATCAAAGATCAGTCGGCCATAGATCTGAGGGTCTATCTCTGAATTCTCAATTCGATTCCATTGATCTATATGTCTATCTTTGTGCCAGTACCATGCTGTCTTGGCAACTGTTGCTTTATAATAAGCTTCAAAGTCAGGGAGTGTAAGTCCTCCCACTTCGTTTTTCTTTTTTAGAGTGTCTTTAGCAATTCGAGGCATCTTCCCTTTCCAAATAAATTTGATAACTAGCTTTTCCAAGTCTGCAAAGTAGGTTGTTGGAATTTTGATTGGGATTGCATTGAATCTGTAGATGAGTTTGGGTAGAATTGACATCTTAATGACATTTAGCCTTCCTATCCATGAACATGGAATATTTTTCCATCTTTTAAGGTCCCCTTCTATTTCTTTTAGTAGAGTTATGTAGTTTTCTTTGTATAGGTCTTTTACATCTTTGGTTAAGTTGATTCCTAGGTACTTGATTTTTTTAGTTGCTATTGAAAATGGTATCTTTTTCTTGAGTGTCTCTTCAGTTTGTTCATTTCTAGCATATAGAAACATTACTGACTTATGTGCATTAATCTTGTATCCCGCTACTTTGCTAAATTTGTTTATTAGCTCTAGTAGGTGTATCGTTGATTTCTCAGGGTTTTCTAGATATAAGATCATATCATCTGCAAACAATGACAGTTTTACTTCTTCTTTTCCAATTTGGATGCCTTTTATTTCTTTGTCTTGCCGGATTGCCCTGGCTAGCACTTCCAGCACAATGTTGAATAACAGTGGTGACAGCGGGCATCCTTGTCTTGTTCCTGATCTTAGAGGGAAGGCTTTCAGTCTCTCACCATTGAGTACTATTCTGGCTGTGGGTTTTTCATATATGCTCTTTATCATGTTGAGGAAGTTTCCTTCAATTCCTACCTTTTGAAGTGTCTTTATCAAAAAGGGATGTTGGATTTTGTCAAATGCTTTTTCAGCATCTATTGAGATGATCAATTGATTTTTCCCTTTCGAGTTTTTAATGTGTTGTAATACATTGATTGTTTTTCTGATGTTGAACCATCCTTGCATGCCTGGAATGAACCCCACTTGGTCATGGTGTATGATTTTTTTAATGTGTCTTTGGATTCGATTTGCAAGTATTTTGTTGAGGATTTTTGCATCTATATTCATTAGGGAGATTGGCCGGTAGTTTTCCTTTTTTGTAGCATCTTTGCCTGGTTTTGGTATTAGATTGATGTTAGCTTCATAAAATGAGTTAGGTAGTGTTCCATTTTTTTCAATGTTTTGAAAGAGTTTGAGTAAGATTGGTGTCAGTTCTTTCTGGAAAGTTTGGTAGAATTCCCCTGTGAAGCCATCTGGCCCTGGGCATTTATTTGTGGGAAGATTTTTGATGACTGATTGGATCTCTTTGCTTGTGATGGGTTGGTTGAGGTCTTCTATTTCTTCTCTGGTGAGTCTAGGTTGTTCATATGTTTCCAGGAAATTGTCCATTTCTTCTACATTATCCAGTTTGTTGCCATACAGTTGTTCATAATATCCTCTTATAATTTTTTTAATTTCTTCAGGATCTGCAGTTATGTCACCTTTTTCATTCATTATTTTGTTTATATGGGTCTTCTCTCTTTTTGATTTTGTCAGTCTAGCTAGGGGCTTGTCAATCTTGTTGATCTTCTCAAAGAACCAACTTTTGGTGATATTTATCCTTTCTATTGTTTTTTTGTTCTCTATGTCATTTATTTCTGCTTTAATCCTTGTTATTTCTTTTCTTCTACTTGGTTTAGGATTGGTTTGCTGTTCATTTTCTAGCTTCTTCAGTTGATCCATTAGTTCTTTGATTTTGGCTCTTTCTTCCTTTTTAATATATGCGTTTAGTGCTATAAATTTCCCCCTTAGCACTGCTTTTGCTGCATCCCATAGGTTTTGGTATGTTGTGTTCTCATTTTCATTCGTCTCTATATATTTAGCAATTTCTCTTGCTATTTCTTCTTTAACCCACTGATTGTTTAGGAGTGTGTTGTTTAACCTCCAGGTATTTGTGAATTTCTAAGTCTCTGATGGTTATTGACTTCTAATTGTATTCCATTGTGGTCAGAGAATGTGCTTTGAATAATTTCAATCTTTTTAAATTTATTGAGGCTTGTTTTATGTCCCAGCATATGATCTATTCTGGAGAAAGTTCCGTGAGCACTAGAAAAGTATGTGTATCCTGGTGATTTGGGATGTAATGTCCTGTAGATGTCTGTTAAATCTAATTCATTTATCAGATTGTTTAGGTTTTCAATTTCCTTATTGGTCTTCTGTCTGGTTGATCTATCTATAGGAGAGAGTGATGTGTTGAAGTCTCCCACAATTATTGTGGAAACATCAATTGCTTCCTTTAGTTTTGCCAATGTTTCTCTCATGTATTTTGTGGCACCTTGATTGGGTGCATAGACATTTACGATTGTTATTTCTTCTTGCTGAATTGCCCCTTTTATTAGTATGTAGTGGCCTTCTTTGTCTCTCAAAACATCCCTGCATTTGAAGTCTATTTTATCTGAGATTAATATTGCTACACCTGCTTTCTTTTGGCTGTAGCTTGCATGAAATATTTTTTTCCATCCTTTCACTTTCAATTTCTTTGTGTCCCTGTGTCTAAGATGAGTCTCTTGTATGCAACATATTGATGGTTCATTTTTTTTGATCCATTCTGCGAATCTATATCTTTTAATTGGGGAGTTTAATCCATTTACATTCAACGTTAAAACCGTGAAGGCATTTCTTGAATCGGCCATCTTATCCTTTGGATTATGTTTGCCATATTTTCCCTCTCTCTATTAATATCCTTTATTGTACCCATACCGAATCTCTTTAGTACTGAACCTTTCTCCAAGTCTCTCTGTCCTGTCTTTGTTTCTCTGTCTGTAGGGCTCCCTTTAGTATCTCCAGTAGGGCAGGTCTCTTGTTAGCAAATTCTCTCAGCATTTCTTTGTCTGTGAAAAATTTAAGCTCTCCCTCAAATTTGAAGGAGAGCTTTGCTGGATAAAGTATTCTTGGCTGGAAATTCCTCTCTCTCAGAATTTTAAATATATCGTGCCATTGCCTTCTCGCCTCCATGGTGGCTGCTGAGTAGTCACTACTTAGTCTTATGCTGTTTCCTCTGTATGTGGTGAATTGCTTTTCTCTTGCTGCTTTCAGAACTTGCTCCTTCTCTTCTATGTTTGACAGTGTGATCAGTATATGTCTCGGAGTGGGTTTTTTTGGATTTATTCTATTTGGAGTTCGCTGAGCATTTATGATTTGTGTATTTATGTTGTTTAGAAGATTTGGGAAGTTTTCCCCAACAATTTCTTTGAATACTCTTCCTAGACCTTTACCCTTTTCTTCCCCTTCTGGGACACCAATGAGTCTTATATTCGGACGTTTCATATTATCTATCATATCCCTGAGGTCCATTTCGAGTTTTTCAATTTTTTTCCCCATTCTTTCTTTTATGCTTTCATTTTCCATTCTGTCATCTTCCAGGTCACTGATTCGTTGTTCAACTTCCTCTAGTCTTGTACTATGAGTGTCCAGAATCTTTTTAATTTGGTCAACAGTTTCTTTAATTTCCATAAGATCATCCATTTTTTTATTTAGTCTTGCAATGTCTTCTTTATGCTCTTCTAGGGTCTTCTTGATTTCCTTCATATCCCGTACTAGGGTCTCATTGTTCATCTTTAGTTCTTTGAGTAGCTGCTCTAGGTGTGTCTCTTCTGGTCTTTTGATTTGGGTGCTTGGGCTTGGGTTATCCATATCGTCTGGTTTTTTCATATGCTTTATAATTTTCTGTTGTTTTTGGCCTCGTGGCATTTGCTGTCCTTGATAGGGTTCTTTTAGGGTTTGTAGACCAGTTGAAGTCCTTATCTCTAATTTATCAGATCTACAGCTTCGTGGAGTACACTTTCTCTAACTAACCAGCAGGTGGCGTCCACGAGCCACCTGTTCTCCACAAGCCAGATCTCCCCTGCTTAGCCTTTTTGGTGAGTGGGGGAGTGAGTCTTGTGGGGCCCAATTGGTGTCCCAAGCTTGCGTGTGTAGTTGGTGTTGCCTGCCCTGTATGTGGGGCGTGTTTCTGGGCAGTCGGGGAGGGGGGGTGGCCCTAAGAATCAAATCTCCCTGATGATCCTAGAGTTTTAAAGCTACTGCAATAGTCTAATCCTTCAGTTCAGTCCTGCCACAGTTTGTCTCTGCCACTGACCCACAAGTCTTTGGTATTGGCGTATGGCTCCTGAGACTTGCAAGTGGGCCCCTCTTCCAGGCTGTGCACCCCGGGTCCTCTGTTGAGGGATGACTGTGCTATGTCACAGGTGAGTGCCGTCCCCCCAGGGCAGTTCTGGGCTGCTGGGCTGTGTTGGGAGGCTCCCAGTCTGCTCAAATGATGGCTGAATGGGGCTCTGTTAATTCACACTGCTCCCCCTTCCCAGCTCTGGGACATTCAGCTGAGGTTGCAGGGAAGGCTAATGTCCACGCCCAGTTTTGTGGTGTGTGCCTGTTATTTGAAGCACTTCCGTCACACTGGGTTGTCTGGGGCAGCTCTGGGCTATGGGGCTGGCGATGGGCAGGAGTGTTTCCTGTCCACCAGGATGGTGGCTGTGAGCGGACACCCCCCTTTTCTTGGGAAGTTGTGTTGTTTAGTGAATTTTCTCAGCCACTGGATTATTGCCTTTTGTCTCAGAGCTCTCTTAGTTCTGCTCTTGACTTGACGTGCCCAAATTTCAATTCTTTGAAGCTTTCTGTATTGAGCTTCTTAGAGTAATTGTTTTAGAAAAAGCAAAAAGGATTTAAAAAAAAAAAAAAAAAAAAAAAAAAAACAGCCCTCCTCAGAGATCTAATGGGTTATTGAAATGCTAATAGACAAAGCAACCAGGGCCATTAAGGAAAGGTGCCCTGGGCAGAGAGATCAGCCTTGCTTCGGGATTTGCATATGCGCCTCAAGGCCTGATCTCCGCCCTTCCCCTTTCTGTGTTCACCAGAACTCCAAAAATCCTCTGCTTTTACTTTGGAGCTTCTCGTGTTGTTTTCCTTCTATGCCCGTCTCCTCTCTGCTGGGCTGGCTGCTCTCAGAGTCTCTGGTGTCTGGCCTCAGTCTATCTATGGTTGGAGTTTGAATCAGTAGAATGAGTTTCCGATGAGAGCAGCCACTGCAATTCTCCCTTCTCCTTCCTGGAGCTGACAGCCCCTCCTCCCCCGGGACTGAGCCTGGCAGGGAGGGGCGCGGGTCCCCTGGCCGCAAAAACTTACAGATTTCGGTGATCTCAGCAGTTCCACGTTTTCATGAGTGTTGTATGAAGTATGCCCAAAGACAGATTGCTCTGTGGTGTCCAGTCCACGCAGTTCCTGGCTTTTTACCTACTTTCCTGGAGGAGTAACTAAAACATACAGCTCACCAGTCTGCCATCTTGCCCCGCCTCCTACCCTAATTCTTTAGAACCTAAAAAGGGTTGTCTAAAGTGTGCATAAGAGTGCCCACCAGAGTGACCTCTCGGCTCCTTTTGGAATCTCTCTGCCACTGAAGCTTATTTCATTTCCTTTCACATCCCCCTTTTGGTCAAGAAGATGTTCTCCGTCCCACGGTGCCAGGTCTACATTCCTCCCTGGGAGTCATATTCCACGTTGCCAGGGAGATTCACTTCCCTGGGTGTCTGATCCCACGTAGGGGGGAGGGCAGTGATTTCACCTTTCAAGTTGGCTTAGCCAGAGAGAGAGGGCCACATCTGAGCAACAAAGAGGCATTCAGGAGGAGATTCTTAGGCACAAATACAGGGAGGCCTAGCCTCTCCTTTGCAGCAACCGTCTTCCCAAGGGTAAAACTTATGGTAGAGGGCTCAACCCATCAAACCACCAGTCCCCTATGTCTGTGGTCATGTTAGCAACCATGGAGGTGGGGTTGGCGAATACCCCTGCATTCTCCACAGGCTCCTCAAGGGGGCACTACATCTTTTTTTTTTTTTTTTTCCCTTGTTTGTCTTTTTTCTTTTTTTTTTTTTTTTTTTTAACTTTCCCTTCTTTTTTCAAATCACCTGTATGAAAAAAAAAGTTAAAAAGAAAACAAACATACAATAAAAGAGCATTTCAAAGAGACCATAGCAAGGGAGTAAGAAAAAGACAACTAACCTAAGATAACTGCTTAACTTCCAACATGTTCCTACTTTACCCCAAGAAAGTTACATAATATAGCAACATTTCAGTGAACTTGTTCCTACTACAACCATCAGAAATTAACAGACCATAGTCATTTCTGGGCATCCCCAGAACGTTAAATAGCTTATCTGTTCTTCCTGGATTATTGTTCCCCCTTCCTTAATTGCTCTCTACTGCTAGTTCCCCTACATTCTACATTATAAACCATTTGTTTTACATTTTTCAAAGTTCACATTAGTGGTAGCATATAATATTTCTCTTTTTGTGCCTGGCTTATTTCGCTCAGCATTATGTCTTCAAGGTTCATCCATGTTGTCATATGTTTCACCAGATCGTTCCTTCTTACTGCCACGTAGTATTCCATCGTGTGTATATACCACATTTTATTTATCCACTCATCTGTTGAAGGACATTTGGGTTGTTTCCATCTCTTGGCAATTGTGAATAATGCTGCTATGAACATTGGCGTGCAGATATCTGTTCGTGTCACTGCTTTCCGATCTTCCGGGTATATACCGAGGAGTGCAATCGCTGGATCGAATGGTAGCTCTATATCTAGTTTTCTAAGGAACTGCCAGACTGACTTCCAGAGTGGCTGAACCATTATACAGTCCCACCAACAATGAATAAGAGTTCCAATTTCTCCACATCCCCTCCAGCATTTGTAGTTTCCTGTTTGTTTAATGGCAGCCATTGTAACCGGTGTTAGATGGTATCTCATTGTGGTCTTAATTTGCATCTCTCTAATAGCTAGTGAAGCTGAACATTTTTTCATGTGTTTCTTGGTCATTTGTATTTCCTCTTCAGAGAACTGTCTTTTCATATCTTTTGCCCATTTTATAATTGGGCTGTCTGTACTATTGTCATTGAGTTGTAGGATTTCTTTGTATATGCAAGATATCAGTCTTTTGTCAGATACATGGTTTCCAAAAATTTTTTCCCATTGAGTTGGCTGCCTCTTTACCTTTTTGAGAAATTCCTTTGAGGTGCAGAAACTTCTAAGCTTGAGGAGTTCCCATTTATCTATTTTCTCTTTTGTTGCTTGTGCTTTGGGTGTAAAGTCTAGGAAGTGGCCTCCTAATACAAGGTCTTGAAGATGTTTTCCTACATTATCTTCTAGGTGTTTTATGGTACTTTCTTTTATATTGAGATCTTTGGTCCATTTTGAGTTAATTTTTGTGTAGGGGGTGAGGTAGGGGTCCTCTTTCATTCTTTTGGATATGGATATCCAACTCTCCCAGCCCCATTTGTTGAAAAGACCATTATGGCTCAGTTCGGTGACTTTGGGGACCTTATCAAAGATCAGTCGGCCATAGATCTGAGGGTCTATCTCTGAATTCTCAATTCGATTCCATTGATCTATATGTCTATCTTTGTGCCAGTACCATGCTGTCTTGGCAACTGTGGCTTTATAATAAGCTTCAAAGTCTGGGAGTGTAAGTCCTCCCACTTCGTTTTTCTTTTTTAGAGTGTCTTTAGCAATTCGAGGCATCTTCCCTTTCCAAATAAATTTGATAACTAGCTTTTCCAAGTCTGCAAAGTAGGTTGTTGGAATTTTGATTGGGATTGCATTGAATCTGTAGATGAGTTTGGGTAGAATTGACATCTTTTTTTTTTTTTTTTTTTTTTTTTTTTTAAATCATCATTTTATTGAGATATATTCACATACCACGCAGTCATACAAAACAAATTGTACTTTCGATTGTTTACAGTACCATTACATAGTTGTACATTCATCACCTAAATCAATCCCTGACACCTTCATTAGCACACACACAAAAATAACAAGAATAATAATTAGAGTGAAAAAGAGCAATTGAAGTAAAAAAGAACACTGGGTACCTTTGTCTGTTTGTTTCCTTCCCCTACTTTTCTACACATCCATCCATAAACTAGACAAAGTGGTGTTTGGTCCTTATGGCTTTCCCAATCCCATTGTCACCCCTCATAAGCTACATTTTTATACAACTGTCTTCGAGATTCATGGGTTCTGGGTTGTAGTTTGATAGTTTCAGGTATCCACCACCAGCTACCCCAAGAATTGACATCTTAATGACATTTAGCCTTCCTATCCATGAACATGGAATATTTTTCCATCTTTTAAGGTCCCCTTCTATTTCTTTTAGTAGAGTTATGTAGTTTTCTTTGTATAGGTCTTTTACATCTTTGGTTAAGTTGATTCCTAGGTACTTGATTTTTTTAGTTGCTATTGAAAATGGTATCTTTTTCTTGAGTGTCTCTTCAGTTTGTTCATTTCTAGCATATAGAAACATTACTGACTTATGTGCATTAATCTTGTATCCCGCTACTTTGCTAAATTTGTTTATTAGCTCTAGTAGGTGTATCGTTGATTTCTCAGGGTTTTCTAGATATAAGATCATATCATCTGCAAACAATGACAGTTTTACTTCTTCTTTTCCAATTTGGATGCCTTTTATTTCTTTGTCTTGCCGGATTGCCCTGGCTAGCACTTCCAGCACAATGTTGAATAACAGTGGTGACAGCAGGCATCCTTGTCTTGTTCCTGATCTTAGAGGGAAGGCTTTCAGTCTCTCACCATTGAGTACTATGCTGGCTGTGGCTTTTTCATATATGCTCTTTATCATGTTGAGGAAGTTACCTTCAATTCCTACCTTTTGAAGTGTTTTTATCAAAAAGGGATGTTGGATTTTGTCAAATGCTTTTTCAGCATCTATTGAGATGATCAATTGATTTTTCCCTTTCGAGTTTTTAATGTGTTGTAATACATTGATTGTTTTTCTGATGTTGAACCATCCTTGCATGCCTGGAATGAACCCCACTTGGTCATGGTGTATGATTTTTTTAATGTGTCTTTGGATTCGATTTGCAAGTATTTTGTTGAGGATTTTTGCATCTATATTCATTAGGGAGATTGGCCGGTAGTTTTCCTTTTTTGTAGCATCTTTGCCTGGTTTTGGTATTAGATTGATGTTAGCTTCATAAAATGAGTTAGGTAGTGTTCCATTTTTTTCAATGTTTTGAAAGAGTTTGAGTAAGATTGGTGTCAGTTCTTTCTGGAAAGTTTGGTAGAATTCCCCTGTGAAGCCATCTGGCCCTGGGCATTTATTTGTGGGAAGATTTTTGATGACTGATTGGATCTCTTTGCTTGTGATGGGTTGGTTGAGGTCTTCTATTTCTTCTCTGGTGAGTCTAGGTTGTTCATATGTTTCCAGGAAATTGTCCATTTCTTCTACATTATCCAGTTTGTTGCCATACAGTTGTTCATAATATCCTCTTATAATTTTTTTAATTTCTTCAGGATCTGCAGTTATGTCACCTTTTCATTCATTATTTTGTTTATATGGGTCTTCTCTCTTTTTGATTTTGTCAGTCTAGCTAGGGGCTTGTCAATCTTGTTGATCTTCTCAAAGAACCAACTTTTGGTGATATTTATCCTTTCTATTGTTTTTTTGTTCTCTATGTCATTTATTTCGGCTTTAATCCTTGTTATTTCTTTTCTTCTACTTGGTTTAGGATTGGTTTGCTGTTCATTTTCTAGCTTCTTCAGTTGATCCATTAGTTCTTTGATTTTGGCTCTTTCTTCCTTTTTAATATATGCGTTTAGTGCTATAAATTTCCCCCTTAGCACTGCTTTTGCTACATCCGATAGGTTTTGGTATGTTGTGTTCTCATTTTCATTCGTCTCTATATATTTAGCAATTTCTCTTGCTATTTCTTCTTTAACCCACTGATTGTTTAGGAGTGTGTTGTTTAACCTCCAGGTATTTGTGAATTTTCTAAGTCTCTGATGGTTATTGACTTCTAATTGTATTCCATTGTGGTCAGAGAATGTGTTTTGAATGATTTCAATCTTTTTAAATTTATTGAGGCTTGTTTTATGTCCCAGCATATGATCTATTCTGGAGAAAGTTCCGTGAGCACTAGAAAAGTATGTGTATCCTGGTGATTTGGGATGTAATGTCCTGTAGATGTCTGTTAAATCTAATTCATTTATCAGATTGTTTAGGTTTTCAATTTCCTTATTGGTCTTCTGTCTGGTTGATCTATCTATAGGGGAGAGTGATGTGTTGAAGTCTCCCACAATTATTGTGGAAACATCAATTGCTTCCTTTAGTTTTGCCAATGTTTCTCTCATGTATTTTGTGGCACCTTGATTGGGTGCATAGACATTTACGATTGTTATTTCTTCTTGCTGAATTGCCCCTTTTATTAGTATGTAGTGGCCTTCTTTGTCTCTCAAAACATCCCTGCATTTGAAGTCTATTTTATCTGAGATTAATATTGCTACACCTGCTTTCTTTTGGCTGTAGCTTGCATGAAATATTTTTTTCCATCCTTTCACTTTCAATTTCTTTGTGTCCCTGTGTCTAAGATGAGTCTCTTGTATGCAACATATTGATGGTTCATTTTTTTTGATCCATTCTGCGAATCTATATCTTTTAATTGGGGAGTTTAATCCATTTACATTCAACGTTAAAACCGTGAAGGCATTTCTTGAATCGGCCATCTTATCCTTTGGATTATGTTTGCCATATTTTTCCCTCTCTCTATTAATATCCTTTATTGTACCCATACCGAATCTCTTTAGTACTGAACCTTTCTCCAAGTCTCTCTGTCCTGTCTTTGTTTCTCTGTCTGTAGGGCTCCCTTTAGTATCTCCAGTAGGGCAGGTCTCTTGTTAGCAAATTCTCTCAGCATTTCTTTGTCTGTGAAAAATTTAAGCTCTCCCTCAAATTTGAAGGAGAGCTTTGCTGGATAAAGTATTCTTGGCTGGAAATTCCTCTCTCTCAGAATTTTAAATATATCGTGCCATTGCCTTCTCGCCTCCATGGTGGCTGCTGAGTAGTCACTACTTAGTCTTATGCTGTTTTCTCTGTATGTGGTGAATTGCTTTTCTCTTGCTGCTTTCAGAACTTGCTCCTTCTCTTCTATGTTTGACAGTGTGATCAGTATATGTCTCGGAGTGGGTTTTTTTGGATTTATTCTATTTGGAGTTCGCTGAGCATTTATGATTTGTGTATTTATGTTGTTTAGAAGATTTGGGAAGTTTTCCCCAACAATTTCTTTGAATACTCTTCCTAGACCTTTACCCTTTTCTTCCCCTTCTGGGACACCAATGAGTCTTATATTCGGACGTTTCATATTATCTATCATATCCCTGAGGTCCATTTCGAGTTTTTCAATTTTTTTCCCCATTCTTTCTTTTATGCTTTCATTTTCCATTCTGTCATCTTCCAGGTCACTGATTCGTTGTTCAACTTCCTCTAGTCTTGTACTATGAGTGTCCAGAATCTTTTTAATTTGGTCAACAGTTTCTTTAATTTCCATAAGATCATCCATTTTTTTATTTAGTCTTGCAATGTCTTCTTTATGCTCTTCTAGGGTCTTCTTGATTTCCTTCATATCCCGTACTAGGGTCTCATTGTTCATCTTTAGTTCTTTGAGTAGCTGCTCTAGGTGTGTCTCTTCTGGTCTTTTGATTTGGGTGCTTGGGCTTGGGTTATCCATATCGTCTGGTTTTTTCATATGCTTTATAATTTTCTGTTGTTTTTGGCCTCGTGGCATTTGCTGTCCTTGATAGGGTTCTTTTAGGGTTTGTAGACCAGTTGAAGTCCTTATCTCTAATTTATCAGATCTACAGCTTCGTGGAGTACACTTTCTCTAACTAACCAGCAGGTGGCGTCCACGAGACACCTGTTCTCCACAAGCCAGATCTCCCCTGCTTAGCCTTTTTGGTGAGTGGGGGAGTGAGTCTTGTGGGGCCCAATTGGTGTCCCAAGCTTGCGTGTGTAGTTGATGTTGCCTGCCCTGTATGTGGGGCGTGTTTCTGGGCAGTCGGGGAGGGGGGGTGGCCCTAAGAATCAAATCTCCCTGATGATCCTAGAGTTTTAAAGCTACTGCAATAGTCTAATCCTTCAGTTCAGTCCTGCCACAGTTTGTCTCTGCCACTGACCCACAAGTCTTTGGTATTGGCGTATGGCTCCTGAGACTTGCAAGTGGGCCCCTCTTCCAGGCTGTGCACCCCGGGTCCTCTGTTGAGGGATGACTGTGCTATGTCACAGGTGAGTGCCGTCCCCCCAGGGCAGTTCTGGGCTGCTGGGCTGTGTTGGGAGGCTCCCAGTCTGCTCAAATGATGGCTGAATGGGGCTCTGTTAATTCACACTGCTCCCCCTTCCCAGCTCTGGGACATTCAGCTGAGGTTGCAGGGAAGGCTAATGTCCACGCCCAGTTTTGTGGTGTGTGCCTGTTATTTGAAGCACTTCCGTCACACTGGGTTGTCTGGGGCAGCTCTGGGCTATGGGGCTGGCGATGGGCAGGAGTGTTTCCTGTCCACCAGGATGGTGGCTGTGAGCGGACACCCCCCTTTTCTTGGGAAGTTGTGTTGTTTAGTGAATTTTCTCAGCCACTGGATTATTGCCTTTTGTCTCAGAGCTCTCTTAGTTCTGCTCTTGACTTGACGTGCCCAAATTTCAATTCTTTGAAGCTTTCTGTATTGAGCTTCTTAGAGTAATTGTTTTAGAAAAAGCAAAAAGGATTTAAAAAAAAAAAAAAAAAAAAAAAACGGCCCTCCTCAGAGATCTAATGGGTTATTGAAATGCTAATAGACAAAGCAACCAGGGCCATTAAGGAAAGGTGCCCTGGGCAGAGAGATCAGCCTTGCTTCGGGATTTGCATATGCGCCTCAAGGCCTGATCTCCGCCCTTCCCCTTTCTGTGTTCACCAGAACTCCAAAAATCCTCTGCTTTTACTTTGGAGCTTCTCGTGTTGTTTTCCTTCTATGCCCGTCTCCTCTCTGCTGGGCTGGCTGCTCTCAGAGTCTCTGGTGTCTGGCCTCAGTCTATCTATGGTTGGAGTTTGAATCAGTAGAATGAGTTTCCGATGAGAGCAGCCACTGCAATTCTCCCTTCTCCTTCCTGGAGCTGACAGCCCCTCCTCCCCCGGGACTGAGCCTGGCAGGGAGGGGCGCGGGTCCCCTGGCCGCAAAAACTTACAGATTTCGGTGATCTCAGCAGTTCCACGTTTTCATGAGTGTTGTATGAAGTATGCCCAAAGACAGATTGCTCTGTGGTGTCCAGTCCACGCAGTTCCTGGCTTTTTACCTACTTTCCTGGAGGAGTAACTAAAACATACAGCTCACCAGTCTGCCATCTTGCCCCGCTTCTCTCTGAGGTATCTTAACTTGGGAATTCCTGCTGTATATTGGGCACACCTATGTACAAGTATTTGTATTTGGAGTAATGGGAAAGATTCAGAAACACTTGGTGGGTTGTGCAGCTGATTGTGCACAGAAGGCTCAGCAGAGTAGGCTCTATTTGAAAGTGGATATTAGGGATGTGAGGTAGTGTAACTGGAACTAGATGACAAGAGAGAGAATAAAGAAACTAGGAATGTGCAGCAATAGAAATTTCACCAAGGAAAATATATGGACTGTATGAGGAGTATTGTTTATATTATTAGAAATCTTTAATCAAATGCCTTAAGAGAACCCATTAATGCAAACTTGAGCTATAGGGAAAGCAAATAGTTATTTCAGGTTATTTGCTTTTCTGAAACTTTTCTTTTCTTTATTATAAGGTGATGATTTTTGCTGCTTGTGTGTTGTAGCTTATAGATAAGTTTTAAAATGAATTCAATACAATGAACAAAGAAAAATTAAACTTCTCATTTAAAAAATAATCACCATGAGGCAGAGTAACTTTCTGTCAATCTGGCCTAAAATTCATAAACTCAATTTCCTCAGGAAGAAACTCTGAAAAAAACACAGTTTGAAGGTTATTCTTTAGAATGATGTTTCAGCAGTTTTCTAGTATGTCCAGATGAAGGTAATAACTGAGATATATTCAGATGAAAGAGAATAAATATACTTGAAAAAGAAATGTAAGGTTTGATATGAGACAGGACACTATTTTTGTTTTGTGCCTTTCTACATTTCTATCATTATTACTATTAACATTTTGCTTGGTGTATAAGACATGATTGGGTAATTGTTGAGGTGGGAACCAAAGGCCTAGATAAGATAATTGTATTACAAACAGTTAATTTAATGATTGTTGTAATGTTCCTGTGAATTTATAAGAAAAAGTCTGTGTTCTTAAGTGAAATACTCCAAGAGTAATTAAAGAAACTGACATTTTTTACACATAAATTTACAATTGTTAAAAAACCTTATTATACAAGGAATATGAAACAATGTTAACCTGGTGAAAAAAATGAATTCAATAAACACACTTCACATGTGTTGGTTTCCCTCTTCATGAAGGCACAGGGTCAGATCAGTGTGAGATTACACTGACCTGCTTTCATGGGATATGAGAAGAATGGTCACAGACAGTGCCACTTGTGCCTAGTCCTTTGGGCATCACCAAATTCTGGAACAGAGATTTTGTGGAAGTCTTTCTTTGGCAAAAAACTTACTTTCAGATATGGAAGAAATTATGGGCTGCATCTGTGGTTAATCTCTCCCAAGTCCAGCACCATGCAAAAGGAGTCTTGGAGTGGGCATCCACAGTTACCTGTGGATCATTCTCAATGTCAAAGCCAGGGAATGTTTTCTCCCAGGACAGAGATTCCCTCAGGGAAATGATAATTCCTGGACCAAGAAACAAATAATATTCCAGATACACCATCATGCCTGCCCTCTGTGTGTCTCCATCCCTGTCCCCAATCATGCCTCCAACCCACTCAACTCAAACAATATCAGTCTATCTACATCATGTCATCTCTGCATCACAGGACTTCCTTGACTGCCACTCAGCATTTAGGACCAGAATGAGACTTCTAACAAGCACAAGTAGAGCCAGAAATCCCACCATTAAGACAGCCATGAGCCAATCCTCATGTCAGGTATAAACAGTGGACAGGGCAGACACCAAATTTGTCCAAATTTCCCTGAATTCAAGGGGGTTTATTCACTGCACATGGGCATGCCTCCTGATGAGCTCTGGTTAGTGAGCACCCAGGAGGCTAAGCTGCTTGTCTTAAATCCAGCTGTAATTTCTGTGCCATTGGAAAAGTAAGGCAGACTCAAACTTGGCCAGTGGCCCTTCATTAAACCTCCACCTATCCTACAGCAAATTGGAATTTCCATTGGGTCTTCTGGTACAGGAACCTGCAGGGAAAGTCAAAGCTCACAATCCATCAGGTTTGCAGGTGATCTTTTGGGCTGCAGAATCATCCTCATATACCTACTCCAAACTGCACAGGCCACAACACCTCCACCACCACCTGCACATTTGGGGAGACTCTTACATTTTCAGATCACATGGCAGCTTTTGGGATTGTGGGCTGTTGCTTAGCAACCTGATGCTCATGTGAGGCAGGTGAGGGTGAGTGCAACTTGTGCATGGGCATTCCAAGCTCCTGCCCGAATTCTATGCCACCTTGTAACCTGGACTGTTTCTGTCTCCTCCACAGGTTCAAGCCAAAGAGAGGTTACTTCCCTGAAGTTTCTTAACTTGCGAGTTCCTGCTGTACATTGGGCACACCTGTGAAAAGGGATTCCTATTTGTAGTAATGGAATAGAGTCACAAACACTTGGTGTGGTTTGTAGCTGATTGTGCACACAAGGCTCAGCAGAGAAGCCTCTATTTTGAAATGGATATGAGGGATGGGAGGTTGTTTAACTGAAACTAGATGACAAGAGAGGGAATAAAAACTATAGGACTGTGGAGCAATAAAAAATACACCAAGGAAAACACATGGACTGTATGAAGAGCACATTTTATATTATAAGATATCATTAATCAAATGCTTTGGAGATAACCCATTAATGCAAACTTGAGCAATAGGGTAAGCATATAGTTATTTCAGGTTATTTGCTTTTCTAAATCTTTCCTTTTATTATAGGGTGGTGATTTTTGATGTTTTTGTGTTGTTGTAATTTATAGATAAGGTTTAAAATGAACTGAATACAATGAAAGAAACAAAATTAAACTTCTCATTTAAAAAATAATCACCATGAAGGCAAAATAATATTCTGCTAATCCAGCCTAATATTCAAGTACTAAATTCCATCAGGAAGAAACTATGAAGAAAAACACAATCTGCGGAATACTCCTTAAAGAATGGTTCAGCAGTTTTGTAGTATGTCCAGATGAAGGAAGTAATTGAATTATATTCAGATGAAAGAGAATAAATATACTTGAAATAGGAATGCAATGTTTGATATGAGACTGGACACTGTGCTTGTTTTGTGCCTTTCAACATTTCTATCATTATTATTACTATTAACATTACATTTTGCTTGGTCTATAGGACATGATTGAGTAATTGTTGAGGTGTGGACCTGGACCCTAGATGAGATATTTGTACTACAAACAGGTTAATTTAATGATTATGGTAAGGTTGCTGTGAATTCATAAGAGAATGTCTATGTTCTTAAGTGAAATACTACAAGAATAATTAAAGAAACTGACATTTTTTACACATAAATTTCCAATTGTTGAAAAACCTTATTATACAAGGGATATGAAACAATGTTAACCTGGTGAAAATAATAAATTCAATAAATGCAATTCACATGTGTTGGTTTCCCTCTTCATGAACACACAGCGTCAGATCAGTGTTAGATTACATTGACCTGCTTTCAAGGGATATGAGAAGAATCATCACAGACAGTGCTACTTGGGCCTAGTCCCTTGGGCATCAGCAGATTTGGAAACAGAGAGGATGGGGAAGTTTTCTTCCTTTGCTGATAAACTTGTTTCAGATCTGGAACAAATTGAGTGCCACATATGTGGTTCATCTCTACCAAGTCCAGCACCATGTAAAATGGGGACTTGGGCTGGGCTTTCAAAGTTACCTGAGGATCATTCTTACTGTCAGAGCCAGGGTATTTTGACTCCCAGGACAGGGATTTCCCTCAGGGCTGTGATAATTCCTGGGCCAAGAAACAAACAGTATTCCATCTACACCATCATGACTGCACTCTGGGAGTCTCCATCCCTGTCCCGAACCTTGCCTCCAACACACTCAACTCAAAAAATAGCAGTCTGGCTGCAGCATGTGGTCTCAGCATCACAGGACCTTCTTGACTGTCACTCAGCTTTTAGGACAAGAATGAGACTTCTGGTAAGCACAAATAGAGCCAGAAATCCCACCACTAAAACAGCCATAAGCCAATCCTCATGTCAGGTATAAACAGTGGACAGGGCAGACATATCAAAGATGTCCAGATTTCCCTGTCTTCCAGTGGGTTCTTTGAAAATACATAGGCATGACTCCTGGTTGGCTCTGGTTACTGAGCACCTGGATGCTAAGCTGCATGTCTTAGATTCAGTGGTAATTTCTGTGCCATTGGAAATGCAATGAAGGCCCAAGTTTGGCCAGGGGAACTTCATTAATGCTACACCTACCCCCAGAGAAAATTGGAATTTGCCCTTGGAACTTCCAAAACAGGAACCTGCTGGGAGAGTCAAAAGCTTACCATCCATCTGGGTTGCAGGTGATCTTTAGGACTGCAGAATCAGCCTCATATACCTACTTCAAACTGCACAGACCACAACACTTCCATCAATAACTGCACACTTGGGGGCCCCTTACATTATCAGACCACAGGGCAGCCATTGGTATAGAGCCTTGTTGCTTAGCAACCTGATGCTTATTATGAGGCAGGTGAGGTTTAACATAACTTGCACATGTGCATTCCAATCTCCTGCAAGGATTCTAGGCTGCCTTGGAACCTGTGTGGACTCTGTCTCCTCCAAAAGTGTGAGCCCCATTGAGGATTCTTTCCTGAGGTTTCTGAACTTGGGATTTCATGCTGTACATTGGGCACTCCTGTGTACAGACAATCCTATTTGGAGTAATGGGAAAGATACAGAAACACTTGGTGTGGTGTGTAGCTGATTGTGCACACAAGGCACAGCAGAGAAGCCTCCATTTGAAAGTGGATATGAGAGTTGTGATGTATTGTAACTGGAACTAGATGGTAAAAGTTGATATAAAGAAACATAGAACTGTGCAGCAATAAAAAATACACCAAGAAAAATACATGGACTCTATGAAGCGTACTGTTTATAGTATTAGAAAACTTTAATAAATGCCTTGAAGATAACCCATTAATGCAAACTTGAGCAATAGGGGAAGCAAATACTTATTTCAGGGTATTTGCTTTTCTGAAACTTTTGTTTTCTTTATTATAAGTTGGTAATTTTTGATGTTTGTGTGTTGCAGCTTATAGATATGGTTTAAATTGAATTCAATACAATGAAAGAAACAAAAACTAAAATTATCCTTAAAAAAAAAATACCATGAGGGCAAAATAATATTCTGCCAATCTGGCCTAAAATTCATAAACACAATTTCATCAGGAAGAAATACTGAAAGAAAACACAATCTGTGGAATATTTTTTAAAAGATGGTTCAGCAGTTTTCTAGTATGTCCAGATGAAGAAATCCATTGATATATATTCAGATGAAAGAGAATAAATATACCAGAAAAAGAAATGCAATGTTTGGTATGAGATTGGACACTATTTTTTGTGTGTGTGCCTTTCTACATTTCTATCATTATTATAACACTTAACACTTTGCTTGGTCTATGGGACATGATTGAGTAATTGATGAGATGGGAACCAGAGACCCTAGATGAGATATTTATACTACAAACAGGTCAATTTAATGATCATGGTAATGTTCCTGAATACAAAAGAGACTGTGTTTCATGGGAAATACTACAAGAATAATTAAAGAAACTGACATTTTTTACACATAAATTTCCAATTGTGAAAAAACATTATACAAGAAATATAAATCACTGTTAAATCAATGAAAACAATAAATTCAAAATGCAATTCACATGCATTTTTTTCCTCCTCATGAAGGCACAGGGTCAGATCAGGGTGAGATTACAATGACCTGCTTTGATTGAATGCAAGAAGTATGGTCACAGACAGGACCACTTGGGGCTAGTCCCTTGGGCATCAGCAATTTCAGGAATGGAGAGTTTGTGGAAGTCTTCTTCCTTTGCTAAAATCATTGCTTTCAGATCTGGAACAAAATATGTGGAACAGCTGTCATTAATCTCTCCCGTGTCCTGCACCATGTAAAAGGGGGCTTGGGGTGGGCATTCACATTTACCTGTGGATCATCTCACTGTCAGAGCCAGGGTATGTTGGCTCCCAGAACAGGGATTTCCCTCAGGGCAATGATAATTCCTGGAACAAGAAACAAACAATATCAGTGTACACCATCATGCCTGCCCTCTGGGAGTCTCCATCACTCCCAATGATGCCTCCAACCCACTGAACTCAAATATCAGCCTGTCCACATCATGTGGTCTCTGCATCACAGGACCTCTGTGGCTGTCACTCAGCATTTAGGCCCAGAAAGAGACTTCTGGCAAGCACAAATAGAGCCTGTCATCCCACCACTAGGGCACCCATGAGCCAATCCTCATGTCAGCTATAAACAGTGGACAGGGCAGACACATTAAACTTGTCCAGTTTCCCTGACTTCAAGGGGGTTCATTAACTGCAAATGGGTATGACTCATGGTGAACTCTGTTAAGTGAGCACCTGTGATGCTAGGCTGTATGTCTTAGATGCATACAGCCTAGCATCACAGGTGCTATTGGAGAAATAAGGTAGGCCAAGGATTGTCCAGGGGCACTTCATTAATTTCCAGCTACCCCACAGGAAATTTGAATTTGCCCTTGAAGCTTCTGGCACATGAACCTTCAGGGAGAGTAAAAAGCTCACCATCCATTGGGGGAGTAGGTGATCCTCTGGGCTACAGAATCTTCCCCATATACCTATTCCAAACTGCATGGGCCACAGCACCTCTACCATCACCTGCAATCTTGAGGAGCCCCTTACATTTTTTGACTACAGGGATGCCATTGAGATACAGTCCTGTTTCTTAGCAACATGATGCTCATTGTGAAACAGTTGAAGTTCACTATAATTGGGCATGCACATTCCATGCTCCTGCCAGTGTTCTAGGCCATTTTGGAACCTGGGTTGACACAGTCTACTCCACAGGTTCAAACCCCAGTGAGTTTTCTTCCCTAAGGTTTCTGAACTTGGGATTTCCTGCTGTATATTGTGCACATCAGGGTACAGGGATTCCTATTTGGAGTAATAGGAAAGATTCAGAAACACTTGGTGTGGTGTGTAGGTGATTGTGCACACAAGGCTCAGGAAAGAAGCCTGTATTTGATAGTACAGATGAGGGATGTGAGGTAGAGTAACTGGAACTAGACAAGAAGAGAGAGAATAAAGAAACACAGGACTCTGCAGCAATAAAAATACACCAAGGAAAACACATGGACTGTATGAGGAGTACTGTTCAGAATATTAGAAATCTTTAATCAAATGCCTTGAAGATAACCCATTAATGCTAACTTGTGTAATAGGGGAAGAAAATAGTTATTACAAGTTATTTGCTTTTCTGAAACTTTGCTTTACTTTATTATAATGTGGTGATCTTTGACATTTGTGTGTTGTTGTAGCTTACAAATTTTAAAATGAATTCAATCCTATGAAAGAAACAAAAATTAAACTTCTCATTCAAAAATAATCACCTTGACGGCAAAATAAATTTCTGCCAATCCAGCCTAAAATTCATAAACACAGTTTCATCAGGAAGAAACTCTGAAAAAAATGCAATTTGAGGAATATTCTTTAAAAGGATGGTTCAGCAGTTTTCTATTGTGTCCAGATGAAGGAAATAATTGAGATATATTCAGATGAAAGACAATAAATATACCTGAAAAGAAATGCAATGTTTGTTATGAGACTGGACATTGTTTTTGTTTTGTGCCTTTTTACATTTCTATCATTATTATTACTATTAACATTTTGTTTGACCTATAGGACATGGTTGGGTAATTGTTGAGGTGGGGACCAGGACACTAGAGGAGATATTTGTACTATATACATGTTAATTAAACAATTGTAATGTTCCTGTGAATTCATAAGAGAATGTCTGTGTTCTTTAGTGAAATACAAGAGTAATTAAGAATCTGACATTTTTTACACTGAAATTTTCAAATGGTAAAAACCTTATTATACAAGGAATATGAAACAATGTTAACATGCTGAAAAAATTAAATTCAATAAATGCTCTTCACATGTGTTGGTTTCCCCCTTCATGAAGGCACAGGGTCAGATCAGGGTGAGATTACACTGACCTGCTTTCATGGGTTATGAAAAGACTGTTCACAGGCAGTGCCACTTGGACCTAGTCCCTTGGGCATCAGCAAATTGGTGAACAGAAAGGTTGGGGAAGTCTTCTTTGTTTGCTAATAACCTTGCTTTCATATCAGGAACAAATTATGTTCAACATCTGTTGTTAATTTCACCCAAGACCAGCACCATATAAAAAGGGATATTGGGGTGGGCATTGAGATTTACCTGTGGATCATTCTCACTGTCAGAGGCAGGGTATGTTGGCACCCAGGAGTGGGATTTCCCTCAGGGCTATGATAATTCCTGGAACAAGAAACAAACCAAATTCCATGTACACCATCATACCTGCCCTCTGGAAGCCTCCACCCCTGTCCCCTACCATGCCTCCAAACCACTCAACCCAAAAAGCATCAACCTGTCCAAATCATGTGGTCTCTGCATCACAGGATCTCTTTGAAGGTCACTCAGACTTTAGGCCCATAATTAGACTATGGCAAGCACAAATAGTGCCAGAAATCCCACAACTAAACAACCATGAGCCAATCCTCACATCAACTATAAAGTGTGGACATGGCAGAAACATCAAAGTTGTCTAAATTTCCCTGACTTCAAGGGGGTTCATTTACTTTACAAAGGCATGACTAATTGTTGGCTCTTGTAAGTGAGCACCCAGGATGCTAAGCTGCATGTCTTTGATCCAGTGGTAATTTCTGTGCCATTGGAAAAGTAAGGCAGTCCCAAACTTGCCCAGGGGCACTTCATTAATGCTACACCTACCCCACAGCAAACTGGAATTTGCCCTTGGACCTTCCAAAATAGGAACCTGCTGGGAGAGTCAAAAGCTCACCATCCATCAGACTTGTAGGTGATCTTCAGGGCTGCAGATTCATCCTCATATACCTACTCCAACCTGTATGGGTCACAACACCTCCACCATCACATGCACCATTGGGGAGCCCCATAAATTTTCTGACCACAGGGCATCCATTGGGATAGATGTCTGTTGCTTAGCAACCTGATGCTCATTGTGAGGCATGTGAGGGTCAGTGTAACTTGTGCATGCACATTCCAAGCTCCTGCCAGAATCCTTGGTCACTTTGGAACTGGGCTAACTCTGTCTCCTACACAGGTTCAGGCCCCATTGAGGTATTATCCCTGAGGTTAATGAACTTGGAATCTCCTGTTGTATATTGGGCACACCTGTGAACAGGGATTCCTATTTTGATAAATGGAGAAGAGTCAGAAACACTTTGTGTGGTGTGTACCTGATTCTGCATGCAAGGCTCAGCAGAGAAGTCTCTGTTTGAAAGTAGTTATGAGGGATGTGAGGTAGGGTAACTGGAACTAGATGACAAGAGGGGGAATAAAGAGACATAGGACTATAAAGCAATAAAAAATACACCAAGGAAAATACATGGACTATAAGAAGAGTACTGTTTAGAATATTTGAAATCTTTAATCAAATGCATTAAAGATAACCCATTAATGCAAATTTGTGCAATAGAGGAAGCAAATAGTTATTACAGGTTATTTGCTTTTCTGAAATTTTGCTTTGCTTTATTATAATGTGGTGATTTCTGATGTTTTTGTGTTGCTGTAGCTTACAGATAAGGTTTAAAATGAAATCAATACAATGGAAGAAAGAAAAATTAAACTACTCATGTAAAAGTAATCACCATAAGGGCAAAATAATTTTCTGCCAATCCATCCTAAAATTCATAAACTCAATTTCATCAGGAAGAAACTATGAAAAAAAAACAATTTGTGGAATATTCTTTAAAAGGATGGTTCAGCAGTTTTCTAGTATGTCCAGATGAAGGAAATAATTGGGATATATTCAGATGAAAGGGAATAAATATACCTGAAAAAGAAATGCAATGTTTGATATGAGACTGGACATCATTTTGTTTTGAGCATTTCTACATTTCTATCATTATTATTTCTATCAACATTTTGCTTGGTCTATAGGACATGATTGGGTAATTGTTGAAGTGGGGACAAGGACCCTGGATGAGATATTTGTACTACAAACAGGTTAATTTAATAATTGTGATCATGTTCCTGTGAATTCATAAGAGAATGTCTCAGTTCTTAAGTGAAATACTACAAGATTAATTAAAGAAACTGACATTTTTTCTCACATAAATTTCCAATCGTTAAGAAACCTTATTATACAAGGAATATTAAACAATGTTTACCCGAAGAAAAAAATTCAATGAATGCACTTCACATGTGTTGGTTTCCCTCATCATGAAGGCACAGGGTCAGATCACTGTGAGATTACACTGACCTGCTTTCATGGAATATGAGAAGAATGGTCACAGATAGTGCCTCTTGTCCCTGTCCCTTGGGCATCAGGAAATTTGGGAACAAAGAGGTCAGGGAAGTCTCCTTCCTTTGCTAATAAACTTGCTTTCAGATCTTGAACAAATTATGCACCACATCTGTGTTTAATCTCTCCCAAGTCCAGCACCATGTAAAAGGGGGACTTGGGGTGGATATTCACAGTTACCTGTGGATCATTCTCACTGTCAGAACCTGGGTATGTAAGCTACCCAGATAGGGATTTCCCTCAGGGCAATGATAATTCCTGGACCAAGAAACAAACAATATTCCATGTACACCATCATGCCTGCCATATGGGAGTCTCCATCACTGTCCCCAGTCATGCCTCCAAACCACTCAACTCAAAAAATATCAGCCTGTCCTCATCATGTTATTTCTGCATCACAGGACCTTCTTGAATGTCACTCAGAATTTTGGCCCAGAATGAGACTTCTTGCAAGCACAAGTGGAGCCTGAAATCCCACCACTAAGGCAGCCATGAGCCAATCCTCATTTCACCTATAAACAATGAACAGGGAAAACACATCAAAGTTGTCCAAATTTCCCTGACATCAAGGGGTTTCATTGACTGCACATTGACATGCCTCCTGTTGAGCTCTGGTAGGTGATCTCCTGGGATGCTAAGCTGTATGTCCTAGATCAAGTGGTAACTTCTGTGCCATTGGAAAAGTAAGGCAGGCCCAAGCTTGGCCAGGGATACTTTATTAAATCTCCACCTAACCCAAAGCATATTGGAATTTGCCCTTGGGCCTTCTGGTATAGGACCCTGAAGAGAGAGTCAAAATCTCACCATTTATCAGGGGTGCTGGTAATCGTCAGGGCTGCAGAATCATCCTCATATACTTACTCCAAACTGGACAGGTCACAGCACCTCCAAAATCACCTGCACACTTGGGGGGCCCCACACATTTTCAGATTGCAAGGCACCCATTGGGATAGAGGCCTAATATTTAGCAACCTGATGGTCATTGACAGGCTGATGAGGGTCAGTGTAATTTGTGGATGTGCCATTCCAAGCTCCTGCCACTATTCTAGGCTGCTTTGGAACCTGGGCTGACTCTGTCTCCTCCACAGGTTTGAGCCCCAGTGAGGTTTTTTCCCTGAGGTTTCTTCACTTGGGAGTGCCTGCTTTATATTGGGCACACCTGTGTACAGAATCTCCTACATGGAGTAATGAGAAAGATTCAGAAACACTTGCTGTGGTGATTAGCTGATTTGCAAACAAGGCTCAGCACAGCAGTCTCTATTTGAATGTGGATATGAGAGATGTGAAGTAGTGTAACTGGAAAGAGTTGAGAAGAGAGGGAAATGTGAAACATAGAACTGTTCATCAATAAAAAATACACCAAAAGCAATACATGGACTCTATGAAGAGTACTGTTTATATTATTAGAAATCATTAATCAAATTCCTTGAAGATAACCCATTAATGCAAACTTCTGCAAATGGGGGAAGAAAAGTAGTAATTTCTGGTTATTTCCTTTTCTGAAACTTTGCTTTAAAATCATGTGGTGATTTTTGATGTTTGTGTGTCAGTTAAGCTTGTAGATAATGTTTAAAATGAATTCAATACAATTAAGAAATGAACATTTTAATTCTCTTTTAAAACATAATCACCATGGAAGCACAATAATTTTCTGTCAATCCAGCCTAAAATTAATAAATGCAGTTTCATCAGGAAGAAACTGAAAAAAAACACAATTTAAGGAATACTTTTTCAAGGGTGTTTCAGCAGTTATCTAATTTGTCCAGATGAAGGAAATAATTGAGATATATTAAGATGAAAGAGAATAAATATACCTGAAAAAAATGCAATATTTGATGAGACTGGACACTATTTTTCATGTATTCCTACATTTCTATCATTATTATTTCTATTAACATTTTCCTTAGTCTATAGGACATGATTCGATAATTGATGAGGTGGGGACCAGGACCCTAGATGAGATATTTGTATTATAAACAGTTTAATTAAATGATTGTGGTAATGTTCCTGTGAACTCATAAGAGAATGTCTGGGTTATTAAGTGAAATACCACAAGAGTAATTAAAAACCTGACATATATTTACACATAAATTTCCAATTGGTAATAAACCTTTTTAAAAAAGGAAAAAGAATAGATGTTAACATGGTGAAGAAGTCAATTAAATAAATGGACTTCACATGTGTTGGTTTCCCTCCACATGAAGGCACAAGGTCAGATCAGGGTGAGATTACCCTGACCTGCTTTGATGCAATATGAGAATGGTCACAGACAATGCCACTTGGACCTGGTCCCCTGGGCATCAGCAAATTTGGGAACTGAGAGTTTGGAAGTCTTCCTTTACTAAAATACTTACATATCTAGAATAAAGTATGTGCCACATCTGTAGTTAATCTCTCCCAAATCAAGCACAATGTAAAATGGAACTTGGGGTGGCCCTTGAAAGTTACTCATGGATAATTCTCAGTGACAGAGCCAGTGCATGTTGGCTCCCAGGAAAGGGATATCCCTCAAAGCCCTGATAATTCCTGGACCAAGAAATAAACATTATTCCATGTACACTGTCATGCCTGCATTCTGGGAGTCTCCATCTCTATCCCTAATCATGTTCCCAACCCACTCAGCTCAAAGAATATCAGCCTGACAACATCATGTGGTCTCTGCATCACAGGAACTCCTTGACAGTAACTCAGTATTTAGATCCAGTTTTAGAAATATGGTAAGCAGAAATAGAGCCAGAAATCCCACCACTAGGAGAGCCATGAGCCAGTCCTCATGTCAGCTATAAACAGTGGACAGGGTAGAAACATCAAAGTTGTCCAAATTTCCCTGACTTCAAGGGGGTTCATTGACTGCACATGGGCATGCCTCCTGGTGAACTCTGGTAAGTGAGCACCTGGATTCTAAGCTGAATGTCTTTGATCCAGCAGTAATTTCTGTGCCATTGGAAAAGTAAGACAGGCCTAAGCTTGGCCAGGGGCACTTCATTAAGTCTCCACCTACCCCACAGAAAATTGGAATTTGTCCTTCAGCATTCCAGTACAGGAACCTTCAGGGAGAGTCAAAAGCTCACCATCCATCGGGGGTGCAGGTGATCCTCAGGGCTGCAGAATCATCCTCATATATCTAGTCCAAACTATATAGGCCACAACACTTCCACCATCACCTGCATACTTGGGGAGCCCCCCACATTTTCAGACCACTGGGCAGCCATTGTTATAGAAGCCTGTTGCTTAGCAAACTGTTGCTCATTGTTATGCAGGTGTGGGTCAGCATAACCTGCACATGTGCACTCCAAGTTCCTGCCAGAATTCTAGGCCACTACAGACACTTGGCTGACTCCATCTCCTTGACAGGTTTGAGGTCCTGTGAGGTTTCTTCCTTGATGTTTCTTAACTTGAGTTTTCCTACTGTATATTGGGCACACCTGTGGACAGGTATTCCTTTTTGGAGTAATGGGAAAGGTTTGGAAACACTTGCTGTGGTATGTAGCTGATTGTGCACACAAGGCTCAGCAGAGAAACCTCTATTTGAAAGTAGAAATGAGGGATGTGATACAGAATAACTGGAACTGGATGACAAAAGAGGGAATAAAGAAACATTGGACTGTGCAGCAATGAAAAATACACCAAGGAAAATACATGGACTGTATGAAGATTACTGTTTATATTATTAGAAATCTTTAATCAAATGCCTTGAAGAGAACCCATTAATGGAAACTTGTGCAATAGGGGAAGTATATAGTTATTTCAGGTTATTTGCTTTTCTGAAACTTTTCTTTTCTTTATTATAAGGTGGTGATTTTTGATAATTGTGTGTTGTAGCTTATAGATAAGTTTTAAAATGAATTCAATAAAATGAAAGAAACAAAAATTAAAGTTCTCATTTAAAAAATAATCACCATGAGAGCAAAATAATTTTCTGCCAATCAATCCTAAAATTCATGAAATCAATTTCATCAGGAAAAAACTCTGAAAAAAAAAGACATAATTTGAGGAATATTCTTTAAAAGGATGATTCAGCAGTTTTCTAATATGTCCAGATGAAGGAAATAATTGAGATACATTCAGAAGAAAGAGAGCAAACATACCTGAAAAAGAAATATTTTCTGATATGAGACTGGACACTGGTTTTGCTCTTGCCTTTCTACATTTCTATCATTGTGATTGCTATTAACATTTTGCTTGGTCTATGGGACATGACTGGGTAATTGTTGAGATGGGGACAAGGCCATTAGATGAGATATTTTTACTATAACCAGGATAATTTATTGATAGTTGTTGTGTCCCTCTGCATACATAATAGATTGTCCCTTTTCTTAAGTGAAATAATACAAGAATAATTAAAGAAAGTGACATTTTCTTACACATAAATTTCCATTATTTAAAGAAAACCTTATTATACAAGGAATATGAAACAATAAGTGAGTGATAAAAACAAATTTTAAAAATGCACTTCATATGTGTTGTTTTCCCTCTTCATTAAGGCACAGTGTCAGATCAGGGTGAGATTACACTATCCTGCTTTCATGGGATATTAGAAGAATGGTCACAGACAATGCCACATGGGCCTAGTCCCTTGAGCATCAGGAATATTGGGAATGGAGGCATTGGGGAAGCCTTCTTCCTTTGCTAAACTTTGCTTTCAGTTCTGGAACAAAATATTTAACACATCTGTGGTTAATCTTTCCCAGGTACACACCATGTAAAGGGGGGATTTGGGGTGGGCATTTAGAGCTACCTATGGATCATTCTCAGTGTCAGAGCCAGCTTCAGTAGTCTCCAAGTACAGGGATATTCTTCAGGGCAATGATAATTCCTGGACCAAGAAAAAAACAATATTCAGTGTACACCATCATGTCTCCCCTCTGCAAGTCTCCATCCCTGTCCCCAATTATGCCTCCATCCAACTCAACTCAAGAAATATCAGCCTGCCCACATCATGTGGTCTCTGCATCACAGGACTTCCTTGACTGTCACTCAGCATTTTGGCCCAGAATGAGATTTCTGGCAACCATTACTAGAGCAAGAAATCCCACCACTAAGACAGCCATGAGGCAGTCCTCATGTCAGCTATAAACAGTGGACTTGTTAGACACCTCAAAGTTGTCCAAATTTCCATGACATAAAGTGGGTTCATTGACTGCACATGGGCCCGCCTCCTGGTGAGGTCTGGTGAGCGAGCACCCAGGAGGCTAAGCTGCATGTATTAGATCCAGTGGTAATTTCTGTGCCATTGTAAAAGTAAAGCAGGTTCAAGCTTGGATAAGGGCGCTTCATTTAAGCTCCACCTACCACTCAGCAAATTGGAATTTACTCTTGGGCCTTCTGTTATAGGAAACTGCAGGGAGAGGAAAAAGCTCACCACCATCGCAGTGCAGGTGATCCTCAGGGCTGCAGACTCATCCTCATATAGCTACTCCAAAATGCATGGGTCACAACACCTTTACTATCACATTCACATTTCAGGTGACCCTTACATTTTCAGACTATAGGGAAGCCTTTGGGATAGAGGGTTGTTTCTTAACAACCTGATGCTCAGTGTGAGGCAGGTGAAGGTCAGTGTAACTTTCACAATGGCATTCTAAGCTCCTGCCAGAATTCTAGGCTGCTTTGGAACATGGGCTGACTCTGTCTCCTCCTCAGGTGTGAGCACCAGTGAGGTTTCTTCCCTGAGGTTTCTTAACTTGGGATTTTATGCTGTGTATTGGGCAAAACTGTGTACAAGGATTCCTATGTGGAGTAATGGGAAAGATACAGAAATACTTGGTGTGGTGTATAGATGACTGTACACACAAGGCTCAGCAGAGTAACCTCTATTTGACAGTGGATATGAGGGATGATAAATAGGGTAACTGGAATTAGATGACAAGTGAGGGAATAAAGAAACATAGGACTGTACAGCTATAAAACATACATCAAAGAAAATACATGGACTTTGTGAAGAGTACTGTTTATAATATAGGAAATCTTTAATCAAATGCCTTGATAACAAATTAATGCACACTTGTGCAAAGGGGGAAGCAAATGCTTATTTAGGTTATTTGATTTTCTGAATGGTTGCTATGATTTATTATAAGGTGGTAATTTTTGATGTTTGTGGGTTGAAGCTTATACAGGTTTTAAAATGAATTCAATACAATGAAAGAAACAAAAACAACTTCTCATTTAAAAAATAATCACCATGAGGGAAAAATAATTTTCTCCCAATCCAGCCTAAAATCCATAAACTCAGTTTCATCAGGAAGAAACTCTGGAATAAAACACAATTTTTAGAATACTCTTCAAAAGATTCATTCTTCAGTTTTCTAAAGTATCCAGATGAAGGAAATAATTGATATATATTCAGCTGAAAGAGAATAAATATGCCTGAAAAAGAAATGCAATGTTTGTTATGAGACTGGATACTATTTTTGTTTTGTGCCTTTCTACATTTTGATCATTATTATTACTATTAATGTTTTCCTTGGTCTATAGGACATGATTGGATAATTTCTGAAGGTAAGGAACAGAACCCTAGATGATATATTTGTACTAAAACAAGGTTAATTTAATGATTGTGGTAATGTTCTTGTGCATACTTAAGAGAATGTCTCTGTTCTTAAGTGAAATACTAGAAGAATAATTAAAGAAACTTACATTTTCTTACACATAAATTTCCCATTTTTAAAGAAAACCTTATTGTAAAAGGAATATGAAACATTGTTATCTTGGGGATAAAGACAAATTTAAAAAATGTACTTCACATGTGTTGTTTTCCATCATCATGAAGGCACGGGGTCAGATCAGGGTGAGATTACACTGACCTGCTTTCATGGGATATAAGAAGATTGGTCACAGACAGAGCAACTTGGGCCTAGTCCCTTGGGCATCAGGAAATTCAGGAATGGAGATGTAGGGGAAGTATTCTTCCTTTGCTAATAACCTTGTTTTCAGATCCGGAACAAAATATGTGCCACATCTGTGATTAATCTCTTGCAAGTCCAGCACCATGTAAAAGGGGAACTTGGGGTCAGAATTTAGCATTACATGTGGATCATTCTCACTGACAGAGCCAGGGTATGTTGTCTCCCATAACAAGGATTTCCCTCAGGGCAATGATAAATCCTGGACAAATAAACAAAAATATTCAGAGTACACCATCATGCCTACCCTCTGTGAGTCTCCAACCCTGACTCCAATCGTGCCTTCATCCATCTCAACTCACAATATATCAACCTCTCCATATCATGTGGTCTCTTTATCACAGGACTTCCTTGACTGTCATTCAGCATTTAGGCCTAAAATGAGATTTCTGGAAAGCATAAATAGAGCCAGAAATCCCACCACTAAGACAACCATGAGCAAATCCTAATGTCAGCTTTAAACAGTGGACAGGGCAGACACATAAAAATTGTCCAAATTTCCCTGACTTCAAGGGGGTTCATTGAGTGCACATGGGCATGACTCCTGGCGCGCTCTGGTAAGTGAGCACCTGGGATGCTAAGCTACATGTCTTATATCTGGTGGTAATTTCTGTGCCATTGTAAAAGTAAGGCACATCCAAGCTTGGCCAAGGGCATTTTATTAAAGTTCCACCTACCCTAGAGTAAATTGGAATTTGCCCTTGAGCCTTCCATTACAGAACCTGCAGGGAGAGAAAAAAACCTCACCTTCCATCAGGGGTGCATGTGATTCTCAGGGCTGCAGAGTCATCCTCATATACCTACTTCAAACTGCATAGGCCACAACACCCCCACAATAACCTGCACACTTGTGGAAACCCTTATATTTTCAGACCACATGGCAACCATTGGGATAGAGGCCTCTTGCTTAGTAACCTGATGCTCATTGTGAGACAGGTGAACATCAGCATAATTTGTGCAACTGTATTCCAAGCTCTTGCCAGAATTCTAGGCCACTTTGGAACCTGGGCTGTCTCTGTCTCCTCCACAGGTTTGAGCCCCAGTGAGGTTTCTTCCCTGTGGTTTCTTATCTTGGGATTGCCTGCTGTGTATTGGGCACAAATGTGTACAGGGATTCCTAATTGGAGTAATGGGAAAGATTCAGAAACTCTTGGTGGGGTGTGTAGCTGATTGTTCACACAAGGCTCGGCTGAGAAGCCTCTATTTGAAAGTGGATATTAAGGATGTGAAGTAGAGTAACTGGAACTAGTTTGCAAGAGAGGGAAAAAAGAAACATAGGACTATGCAGCAATAAAAAATACACCAAGAAAATACATGGACTGTTTATAATCTTAGAAATCTTTAATCAAATATCTTCGAAATAACACATTAATGCACACTTGTGTAATGGTAAGCAAATAGTTCTTTCTAGTTATTTATTTTTCTAAAATTTTGCTTTATTGTAAAGTAGTGATTTTTATGTTTGTGGGTTTTTTAGCTATAGATAAGGTTTAAAATGAATTCAGAGGGGTGGGTCAAGATGGCAGAGTGGTGAGGTTCAGAATTTCTTCCCTCCCCTAGAGTAGCTGGCAATTACCCAAGAACCATATGAAACAGTGTTTCTGGGGTCTCCAGTAACCAGTCACACTTCAGACACAAGTTTGGAATTGGAGGAAAAGCTGAGAACCCAGAGAACATTGTAAGTTTCCCAGACCAGGGGTCTGGTGCCCCTCCCCACCCAGACCTTACAGACTGTCTTGCTGCCAGCTCCCTGAAAGGGAAAAAAACCCAAAAACAGCAATCTGCTGAGGGCAAGAAGTGGGCTCAACACAGCCTCAACTGCAGAATTAATTAACAAATTAATTAACTAATTTTGGGAGCTGGGGGTGCTAAAGAAGGGCTGGGCTCTGAGAAGTGGGTTCACATAAAAGTTGGCACCCATTCTCAGGCTCCAAAAAAGACATTTTCCCCTACATTTTGTCCCTTCTGTCTTTTCACTGATTCCTTATCTTTTTGCATTTCAATAGTCCCTGGCAGGGGTGGAATTGAAGCTGTTGGAGAGTAATTATCAAACAATAGCCCAAAGTACATCTTTAAATGCTCTATTCTGACACTGACAAAACTTCCAGGCTGGGGAAAGACTTTTAAAAGGGAATCCCTTTTTTTATTTTTATTTTTCTTGTTTTTCTTTTCTATTTTTTTTTGAATCTAAAAGTAACATATGTGGTTATTTTCTTTTGGAAAGCCCAGGTTGAGAGACTAGGCTGGACTTGGGGGGAGACAGAGTACCCACAGAGTCTTTGAGTTCCAGATTCACTTCTGAAGGTCTCCACCCCGTCTTTAATTGGCAGCTCAGGCTGACCAAGGAATCTAGCTGGAGATGCCCCAAAGAGGAGAAGGGAGAAAGGGATAGTGCTCCCAAGAGACAACTGGATTTCCAAGGATTGGGAGAGTGGAGGGAGGTCCAGCTCAACCAGAAGCCCTCCTTCTGGGAACTCAGACCCCAGGGGCTGTAATTAAGATTCAAGCTTCAGTCAGCCACACCCCTGACAGGAACAGAGTCAGCAGGAGTACTAAAGTCTCCATACCCCCTTACACTGGTGGGGGAGCTGCAGGCTGGCAAGTGCCACCTGCTGGACAGGAGAGGAAAAACACCAATTCTAAAGGCCTCATGGGAGGGTCTCATTCTCAGAAAAACTCCATACACTCCCATGGTGATCTGGGCCTCACTAGACTGGGAAAATCTAACTAGGGTTGACCATATCTGAGGAGACCCTCTCACATAATAAAGGCTACATAGAGGCAGAGAAAGAGACAGAGAATACAAGAGGTGAAAAATTCTGATCAACTAAATAGAACCTAAGTTAGAGGTCTAGAATAAGTTGAACTGAATAACAGAGGCCAGAGAACAAAGCCAACCAACAAGAAAAGCCCTAGGTAAAAGAAAACAAGCTCCAGAATAAAATAATCAAGAAAATCGGATGGCTAAACAACTTAAGATAACAAGCCATAGCAGGAAACATGAAAATATGGACCAGCCAAAGGAACAAACTAATAGTTTAACCAAGATACAGGAGTGGAAGCAACTAATGCTAAATAAATTCAATGAAATGAAGGAAGATATAGCAAAAGAGATGAAGGATATAAAGAAGACACTGGATGACCATAAAGAAGAATTCATAAACTTGAAAAAACAAGTGGCAGAACTCATGGGAATGAAGGCCACAATGGAGGAGACAAAAAGCACAATGGAGGGACACAACAGTAGATTTGAACAGGAAGAAGAAAGGATCAGTGAACTGAGAGACAAGACATTTGAATTCATACACACAAAAGAACAGATGGTGAAAAAAGTGGAAAAATATGAGCAGGGTCTTAGGGAGCTGAGTGACAATAAGAAATGCACAAATATATGTGTTATGGTTATCCCAGAAGGAGAAGAGAGGGGGAAAGTGGCAGAAAGATTAATAGAAGAAATATTCACTGAAAATTTCCCAACTCTTATAAAAGAGAGAAAATTAGAAATTCAAGAAGTACAACATACCTCAAATAGAATAGATCCCAATAGACCTACTTCAAGACACTGATCGGATTGTCCAATGTCAAAGACAAAGAGAAGACTCTGAAAACAGCAAGTGAAAAGCAATCTATCAAATACAAGGGAAGGTTGATAATACCATGTACAGATTTCTCCACAGAAACCTTGGAGACAAGAAGACAGTGGCATGATATATTTAAGATACTGAAAGAGAAAAACTGCCAACCAAGAATTCTATATCTGGCAAAACTTTCCTTCAAAAATGAGGGAGAGATTAAAACATTTTCAGACAAACAGAAACTGAAAGAGTTTGTGAATAAGAGACCAGCACTACAAGAAATACTAAAGGGAGTGCTTCAGGCTGATAGGAAAAGACAGGAGAGAGAGTTGGAGAAGAGTTCAGAAATGAAGATTATCAGGAAAGGTATAAGGAGAGAGAAGAAAAAATAAGATATGACATATAAATTCCTAAAGACAAAATGGTAGTAGAAAGTGCTGCCCTTACAGTAATAACACTAAATGTAAATGGATTAGGCTTCCCAGTGAAAAGACACAGACTGGCAGAATGGATTAAAAAACAGGACCCATCTATATGCTGTCTACAAGAAACTCACTTTAGACACAAGGACAAAGGTAGACTGAAAGTGAAGGGGTGGAAAAAGATATTTCACACAAACAACAAGCAGAAAAAAGTGGGAGTAGCTATATTAATATCAGACAAATTAGACTTCAAAAATAAAACAATTAAAAGAGACAAAGAAGGACACTATATATTAATAAAATGTCAAATCATCAAGAAAACATAACAGTCATAAATATTTATGCAGCAAGCCAGAATGCCCGAAAATTCATGAGGCAAACACTGAGATCACTGAAAAGAGAAGTAGACAACTCTACGATAATAGTTGGAGACTTCAATACACCGCTGTCATAAATGGATAGAACATCTAGACAGAGGATCAATAAAGAAATGGAGATGTTGAATTGTATGATAAGTGAACTAGAACTGACAGATATTTATAGAACACTACATCCAACAACAGCAGGATACACTTTTTTCTCAAGTGCTCATGGAATAGTCTCTAGGATAGATCACATGTAGGGTCACAAAGCAAGTATCAAAAATTAAAAAATATTCATATTATACAAAACACTTTCTCAGACCATAATGGAATGAAGTTGAAAAAATTAAAGGCAGAAGGTCACAAACATATGGAGGCTAAACAACACCCTCTTAGAAAACCAGTGGGTAAAGGAAGAAATTACAAAAGAAATTAGTTAATAGCTCGAGACAAATGACAATGAAGACACAATTTATCAAAACTTATGGAATGCAGCAAAGGCAGTGCTGAGAGGGATATTTATTGCCCTAAATGCCTATAATAAAAGAGAACAGAGAGCAAAAATTGAAGAGTTAACTGTTCACCTGGAGGAATTAGAGAACAAACAGCAAACTAACCCCAAAGCAAGCAGAAGGGAAGAAATAACAAAGATTAGAGCAGAAATAAATGCAATTGAGAACAGGAAAACAATAGAGAGACTCAGCAAAACCAAAAGTTGGTTCTTTGAGAAAATCAATAAAATTGATGGACCACTGGCTAGGCTAACAAAAAAAAACAGAGAGAGAGAGCAGATGCAAATAAATGGAATCAGAAATGGTAAAGGAAAAGTAACTACTCTCCCTGCAGAAATTAAGGAAATAATGAGAAGATACTATGAGCAACAGTGTGCTAATAAACTAGACAACTTAGATGAAAAGGACAGCTTCCTAGAAAAGCACAAACAACCAACATTGACTCAAGAAGAAATAGGTAACTTCAACAAACCAATCACAAGTAAAGAGATTGAGTCAGTCATCAAAAAGCTGCCAAAAAGGAAAAGCCCAGGACCAGATGGATTCACATGTGAATTCTACCAAGCATTCAAGAAAGAATTAGTACCAATCCTGCTCAAATTCTTCAAAAAATTTGAAGAGGGAAAGCTACGTAACTCATTCTATGAAGCCAACATCATCCAAATACCAAAATCAGAAAAAGACTGCAAAAAAAGAAAATTATAGACCAATTTCTTTAATGAATACAGACACAAAAATCTTCAAAAAATACTTGCAAATCAAATCCAGCAGCACATTAAAAGAATTATACACCACGACCAAGTGGAATTTATTCCAGGTATGCAAGACTGGTCTAACACAAGAAAATTAGTTAATGTAATACACCACATCAATAAATCAAAGCATAAGAACCACATGATCATCTCAATCAATGCAGAAAAGGCATTTGACAAAATTCAACATCCTTTCCTGATGAAAACACTTCAAAGGATAGGAATAGAAGGGAACTTTTTCAATATGATAAAGGTGATATATGAAAAACCCATAGGTAACATAATTCTCAATGGGGAGAGACTGAAAGCTTTTCCTCTAAGATCAGGAACAAGACAGGGATGCCCACTATCACCATTGTTATTCAACATTGTGCTGGAAGTTCTAGCTAGGGCAATTAGGCAAGAAAAAGAAATAAAAGGCATCCAAATTGGAGAGGGAGAAGTAAAACTTTAACTATTTGCAGATGACATGATTCTGTACGTAGGAAATCCAGAAAAATCTACAGCAAAGCTACTAGAACTAGTCAATGAATACAGTAAAGTGGCAGGCTACAAGATCAACACACAAGAATCTGTAGTGTTCCTGTACACAAGAAATGTGCAACAAGAGGAGGAAATCAAGAAAAAAATCCCATTTACAATAGCAACCAAAAGAATCAAGTATTTAGGAATAAACTTAACCAATGATGCAAAAGACTTTTACATAGAAAATTATAAGAAACTGCTAAAAGAAATTGAACAAGACTTTAAAAAATGGAAGAACACACCATGTTCATAGATGGGAAGACTAAATATAGTTAAGATGGTAATTTTACATAAACTGATTTACAGATTCAATGCAATATCAATTCAAATCCCAACAACTTACTTTACAGAAATAGAAAAACCAATAACAAAATTTATTTGGAAGGGCAAGGTGCTCTGAATAGCCAAAAATATCTTGAGAAAGAGGAACAAGGTGGGAGGTCTCACAATACCCAACTTTGAAGCATATTACAAAGCTACAGTGCTCAAAACAGCATGGTACTGGCATAAGGACAGATATCCTGACCAATGGAATCGAAGTGAGTGTTCAGAAGTAGACCCTCACATCAATGGACAACTGATCTTTGATAAGAGAGTCAAGCCAAAGCAACTGAGAAAGAGCAGCCTGTTCAATAAAAGGTGTTTGGAGAACTGGATATCCACTTCCAAAAGAATGAAAGAGGATGCCTATCTCACACCTTATACAAAAATTAACTCAAAATGGATCAAAGACCTAAACATTAGCACCAAGAACATAAAACTCATAGCAGGAAATGTAGGACAATATCTTAACAATCTTGTGATAGGAGGTGCTTTCTTAGACCTCACACCCAAAGCACATGCAACCAAAGAACAAATAGACAAATGGGATCTCCTCAAAATTAGACACTTTTGTATATTAAAGGACTTTGTCAGAAAAGTAAAAAGGCAACCTACACAATGGGAGATGATATTTGGAAACCACATATCAGATAAGGGTTTAATATCCTGAATATATAAAGGAATCCTACATCTCAATAACAGAAAGACAATCCAATTAAAAATGGGCAAAAGACATGAACAGACATTTTTCTTAAGAGGAAATACAAATGGCTCAAAAACATATGAAGAAATGTTCAACTTCACTGGCTATTAGGGAAATGCAAATCAAAAACACAATGAGATATCATCTCACAACTACCAGAATGGCCATTATCCACAAAACAGAAAGTGACAATTGCTGGAGAGGATGTGGAGAAAGAGATGCCCTTATTCATTGTTGGTGACAATGTAGAATCGTGCAACCACTCTAGAAAACAGTGTGGAGTTTCCTCAGGAAGCTAAATATAGATTTGCCATATGACACAGCTATTCCATTGCTAGATGTATACTCAGAAGAACCGAAACTTAAGACACAAACAGACATTTGTAAACCGTTGTTTATTGCAGCATTATTCATGATTGTCAAGAGATGGATACAGCCCAAATGTCCATCAGTGGATGAGTGGATAAACAAACTGTGGTATATACACATGATGGAATATTATGCAGCTGTAAGGCAGAACAAAGACGGATTATATAGTAATGTGGACATTATGTTGAGTGAAGTTAGCCAGAAACAAAAGGACAGATTCTCTATGGTCTCACTAATATGAACAGACATTAATGAACAAACTTTGTGAGTTAAAAGCTGACAACACAGGTGACGAGGAGATAGAAAGAGGGTAGAGTTCAGGCATTTGATGATGAAGGACTTCAGAATATTTAACAGGATTGATTGTATAGATCCAGAAATAGACAGCATAATACTGTGTGATGGTAGCACAGTATTGTAAGTACACTGAACAAAGATGTCTGTGAGTAAAGCTGAAAGAGGTGGGATAGAGTTATGACACCAGAGATAAAGATAGATGATAAAGACTGGGACTGTGTAACTTGGCAAAAACTGGAGTGGCCAATGACTGTTACTAAATATACAAATATAAAAATGTTTTTGCATGTGGGAGAGCAAATAAATGTCAACCATGTAGAGTGTTGAAAAGGGGATGGTATTTGGGAAAAAACATAATCAAAGCAACTGGAGTCTATGGTCAACAGTAACATTGTAATATACATCCATTAAATGTAACAAAGGCAATATGCCAATGCTAAGTGTATATGAGAGGGGGATATGGGGTTGGAATATGGGATTCTTGATAGTGGTGTTTTTTTTGTCCTTACTATTATATTGTATTGTATGACATGTTATTTTTCTTTTTATCATCTTTTTTATTATTGCTAAGTAAACAATTTTTCTTGTAATAATCAATATGTTCAAGTGCTGATTGTGGTGATAAATGTACAACTTGATGATGATACCATGAACAACTGATTGTACACTGTGGATAAATGTATGGTATGTGAATATAACTCTATAAAATTGTAGGAAAAATATATATAGGAGTAAAAGTGTTGGAGAAAACATTGTGAGAGGGATGTACTTATCTACTGTTGATAAGCAGGTAGAATGGTGTAGCCTTTCTGAAGGTCAGTGTGGTGGTTCCACAAAAAGTTAAGTATGCAGGGACCATAAGGTCCTGCAACCTCATTATGGGGTATGACATTTGAAGATCTGAGAGCACAGACACAAATGGACGTTTGCAAACTGTTGTTCATGGAGACAGTAATCATGATTTGCAATGGGTGGAGGTGACCTAAGGGTACATAGACTGAGGAACAGAATGGTGAATTGTGGCATATGCATACAATGGAATATTGAGCAACTATGAGAATGAGTGAAGCTATGAGAAATGTGAGGTGAATGGATCCTGTACACAGTATTTGAGTGAAGTACACCAGAAATAAAGGCACACACTATAATGCCTCACCAATATGGACTAACTACAATGTGTAAACTCAGAATTGAATCTTAGAACATAGTCAAACATGGACATGATTATTGTAGTAGCCCCTAGATTGTAAGCTCTTACAGCAGTCAACTCTATCCCTGAATTTTAATGCCTATCTCTAAATTTTGAGATATTGATACCTTAGTGTATGACCTGATTGGTCTCTGGAACAATGTGTATCTCTGGGACACCTGAAACTCAGAACTAGAGCTTGGCAGATATGAATGTCAGTATTAGTGCATACAGCAACTGTTAAAAAAAAGCTGAAAAAGATCCCAGACTTCGATTACTGATATGAATGAAGCAGATCTGGTTAAGACTAGGGCAAACAAGGCCAAAGGGTAAAGGTCAAAACTGACTGTGTTTTTTTTTTTTTGTTTTTTTTTTTTTGATTTAGATACCTTTATTACAAAGTATGCACTCTACAGATATTTTTGAGTTGAATTATAGCATATTGGTTAAAATGTTTTGGAATTTGTAAGGTTTCAATCAGTGTACTCACTAGCTACAAAAGCTGTCCAGTATTCCTCATAAGTATTCCACATTTAATAGCCCTGTACCCAATATTCAGAAATTTAGTGAATTACTGATTTTCAATAATTTCCCTACTCCCAAATGCTTTCTCCCTGGTCACAAATCATAGAACAGCAGACCAACTAATGGGAGGTGAAATCACAGCCTGCAGTGTATCATTTTATCAGCCTCAGTGACTGATGGTCAAAAGTTGGATTAAGATTTGAATTTACCAGAAAGATTTAGGTTGGAATATACTACATTTGTGGACATCCAAATGGACAGATTCAGGAGACATCTGATATTATGGGGCTGGGAATGATGAGCCAGGGTTTGTATTGCAAATTCAAAAGTCAGAAGTAGACACCATTGGGGAGGGTCAGAAAATGGGAAAATCAGGGGAGAAAGAGGGGACGGTGAGAAGAGAAGAGGATCCTGTAGAGTCTAGGGACAAGAACAGAATAAGAGCCTAAAAAGTTGAAAAAGTAAGTCCAGCATCAGACAAAAAGATAAAGAACAATAGGTCACATTGCAAGTGCCTGTTTCTTCACAGTTGTTGAGGAGGTGGGAAGGGAAGTCTTATAATTGAGACTTGCTAAACAGGCAACAGGGCAATCTTTGTTTAAGTTTTTTTTTTTTTTAATCATTTTAATGAGATATATTCACATACCACGCAGTCATACAAAACAAATCGTACTTTCGATTGTTTACAGTACCATTACATAGTTGTACATTCATCACCTAAATCAATCCCTGACACCTTCATTAGCACACACACAAAAATAGCAAGAATAATAATTAGAGTGAAAAAAGAGCAATTGAAGTAAAAAAGAACACTGGGTACCTTTGTCTGTTTGTTTCCTTCCCCTATTTTTCTACTCATCCATCCATAAACTAGACAAAGTGGAGTGTGCTCCTTATGGCTTTCCCAATCCCATTGTCACCCCTCATAAGCTACATTTTTATACATCTGTCTTCGAGATTCATGGGTTCTGGGTTGTAGTTTGATAGTTTCAGGTATCCACCACCAGCTACCCCAATTCTTTAGAACCTAAAAAGGGTTGTCTAAAGTGTGCGTAAGAGTGCCCACCAGAGTGACCTCTCGGCTCGTTTTGGAATCTCTCTGCCACTGAAGCTCATTTCATTTCCTTTCACATCCCCCTTTTGGTCAAGAAGATGTTCTCCGTCCCACGATGCCAGGTCTACATTCCTCCCCGGGAGTCATATTCCACGTTGCCAGGGAGATTCACTCCCCTGGGTGTCTGATCCCACATAGGGGGGAGGGCAGTGATTTCACCTTTCAAGTTGGCTTAGCCAGAGAGAGAGGGCCACATCTGAGCAACAAAGAGGCATTCAGGAGGAGACTCTTAGGCACAAATATAGGGAGGCCTAACCTCTCCTTTGCAGCAACCGTCTTCCCAAGGGTAAAACTTATGCTAGAGGGCTCAACCCATCAAACCACCAGTCCCCTATTTCTGTGGTCATGTTAGCAACCATGGAGGTGGGGTAGGCGAATACCCCTGCATTCTCCACAGGCTCCTCAAGGGGGCACTACATCATTTTTTTCCTTGTTTTTCTTTCTTTCTTTTTTTTTTAACTTTCCCTTCTTTTTTAAATCAACTGTATGAAAAAAAAAGTTAAAAAGAAAACAAACATACAATAAAAGAACATTTCAAAGAGACCATAACAAGGGAGTAAGAAAAAGACAACTAACCTAAGATAACTGCTTAACTTCCAACATGTTCCTACTTTACCCCAAGAAAGTTACATAATATAGCAACCTTTCTGTGAACTTGTTCCTACTATATCCATCAGAAATTAACAGACCATAGTCATTTCTGGGCATCCCCAGAACGTTAAAAAGCTTATCTGTTCTTCTTCGATTATTGTTCCCCCTTCCTTAATTACTCTCTACTGCTAGTTCCCCTACATTCTACATTATAAACCATTTGTTTTACATTTTTGAAAGTTCACATTAGTGGTAGCATATAATATTTCTCTTTTTGTGCCTGGCTTATTTCACTCAGCATTATGTCTTCAAGGTTCATCCATGTTGTCATATGTTTCACGAGATCGTTCCTTCTTACTGACGCGTAGTATTCCATCGTGTGTATATACCACATTTTATTTATCCACTCATCTGTTGAAGGACATTTGGGTTGTTTCCATCACTTGGCAATTGTGAATAATGCTGCTATGAACATTGGCGTGCAGATATCTGTTCGTGTCACTGCTTTCCGATCTTCCGGGTATATACCGAGAACTGCAATCGCCGGATCGAATGGTAGCTCTATATCTAGTTTTCTAAGGAACTGCCAGACTGACTTCCAGAGTGGCTGAACCATTATACAGTCCCACCAACAGTGAATAAGAGTTCCAATTTCTCCACATCCCCTCCAGCATTTGTAGTTTCCTGTTTGTTTAATGGCAGCCATTCTAAACGGTGTTAGATGGTATCTCATTGTGGTCTTAATTTGCATCTCTCTAATAGCTAGTGAAGCTGAACATTTTTTCATGTGTTTCTTGGCCATTTGTATTTCCTCTTCAGAGAACTGTCTTTTCATATCTTTTGCCCATTTTATAATTGGGCTGTCTGTACTATTGTCTTTGAGTTGTAGGATTTCTTTGTATATGCAAGATATCAGTCTTTTGTCAGATACATGGTTTCCAAAATTTTTTTCCCATTGAGTTGGCTGCCTCTTTACCTTTTTGAGAAATTCCTTTGAGGTGCAGAAACTTCTAAGCTTGAGGAGTTCCCATTTATCTATTTTCTCTTTTGTTGCTTGTGCTCTTGGTGTAAAGTCTAGGAAGTGGCCGCCTAATACAAGGTCTTGAAGATGTTTTCCTACATTATCTTCTAGGAGTTTTATGGTACTTTCTTTTATATTGAGATCTTTGGTCCATTTTGAGTTAATTTTTGTGTAGGGGGTGAGGTAGGGGTCCTCTTTCATTCTTTTGGATATGGATATCCAACTCTCCCAGCCCCATTTGTTGAAAAGACCATTATGACTCAGTTCAGTGACTTTGGGGGCCTTATCAAAGATCAGTCGGCCATAGATCTGAGGGTCTATCTCTGAATTCTCAATTCGATTCCATTGATCTATATGTCTATCTTTGTGCCAGTACCATGCTGTTTTGGCAACTGTGGCTTTATAATAAGCTTCAAAGTCAGGGAGTGTAAGTCCTCCCACTTCGTTTTCCTTTTTTAGAGTGTCTTTAGCAATTCGAGGCATCTTCCCTTTCCAAATAAATTTGATAACTAGCTTTTCGAAGTCTGCAAAGTAGGTTGTTGGAATTTTGATTGGGATTGCATTGAATCTGTAGATGAGTTTGGGTAGAATTGACATCTTAATGACATTTAGCCTTCCTATCCATGAACATGGAATATTTTTCCATCTTTTAAGGTCTCCTATTTCTTTTAGTAGAGTTATGTAGTTTTCTTTGTATAGGTCTTTTACATCTTTGGTTAAGTTGATTCCTAGGTACTTGATTTTTTTAGTTGTTATTGAAAATGGTATCTTTTTCTTGAATGTCTCTTCAGTTTGTTCATTTCTAGCATATAGAAACATTACTGACTTATGTGCATTAATCTTGTATCCCGCTACTTTGCTAAATTTGTTTATTAGCTCTAGTAGCTGTATCGTCGAGTTCTCAGGGTTTTCTAGATATAAGATCATATCGTCTGCAAACAATGACAGTTTTACTTCTTCTTTTCCAATTTGGATGCCTTTTATTTCTTTGTCTTGCCAGATTGCCCTGGCTAGCACTTCCAGCACAATCTTGAATAACAGTGGTGACAGCGGGCATCCTTGTCTTTTTCCTGATCTTAGAGGGAAGGCTTTCAGTCTCTCACCATTGAGTACTATGCTGGCTGTGGGGTTTTCATATATGCTCTTTATCATGTTGAGGAAGTTTCCTTCAATTCCTACCTTTTGAAGTGTTTTTATCAAAAAGGGATGTTGGATTTTGTCAAATGCTTTTTCAGCATCTATTGAGATGATCAATTGATTTTTCCCTTTCGAGTTTTTAATGTGTTGTAATACATTGATTGTTTTTCTTATGTTGAACCATCCTTGCATGCCTGGAATGAACCCCACTTGGTCATGGTGTATGATTCTTTTAATGTGTCTTTGGATTCGAATTGCAAGTATTTTGGTGAGGATTTTTGCATCTATATTCATTAGGGAGATTGGCCGGTAGTTTTCCTTTTTTGTAGCATCTTTGCCTGGTTTTGGTATTAGATTGATGTTAGCTTCATAAAATGAGTTAGGTAGTGTTCCATTTATTCAATGTTTTGAAAGAGTTTGAGTAAGATTGGTGTCAGTTCTTTCTGGAAAGTTTGATAGAATTCCCCTGTGAAGCCATCTGGCCCTGGGCATTTATTTGTGGGAAGATTTTTGATGACTGATTGAATCTCTTTGCTTGTGATGGGTTGGTTGAGTTCTTCTATTTCTTCTCTGGTCAGTCTAGGTTGTTCATATGTTTCCAGGAAATTGTCCATTTCTTCTACATTGTCCAGTTTATTGCCATACAGTTGTTCATAATATCCTCTTATAATTTTTTTAATTTCTTCAGGATCTGCAGTTATGTCACCTTTTTCATTCATTATTTTGTTTATATGGGTCTTCTCTCTTTTTGATTTTGTCAGTCTAGCTAGGGGCTTGTCAATCTTGTTGATCTTCTCAAAGAACCAACTTTTGGTGATATTTATCCTCTCTATTGTTTTTTTGTTCTCTATGTCATTTATTTCTGCTTTAATCCTTGTTATTTCTTTTCTTCTACTTGGTTTAGGATTGGTTTGCTGTTCATTTTCTAGCTTCTTCAGTTGATCCATTAGTTCTTTGATTTTGGTTCTTTCTTCCTTTTTAATATATGCGTTTACTGCTATAAATTTCCCCCTTAGCACTGCTTTTGCTGCATCCCATAGGTTTTGGTATGTTGTGTTCTCATTTTCGTTCGTCTCTATATATTAGCAATTCTCTTGCTATTTCTTCTTTAACCCACTGATTGTTTAGGAGTGTGTTGTTTAACCTCCAGGTATTTGTGAATTTTCTAAGTCTCTGATGGTTATTGACTTCTAATTGTATTCCATTGTGGTCAGAGAATGTGCTTTGAATAATTTCAATCTTTTTAAATTTATTGAGGCTGTTTTATGTCCCAGCATATGATCTATTCTGGAGAAAGTTCCATGAGCACTAGAAAAGTATGTGTATCCTGGTGATTTGGGATGTAATGTCCTGTAGATGTCTGTTAAATCTAATTCATTTATCAGATTGTTTAGGTTTTCAATTTCCTTATTGGTCTTCTGTCTGGTTGATCTATCTATAGGAGAGAGTGATGTGTTGAAGTCTCCCACAATTATTGTGGAAACATCAATTGCTTCCTTTAGTTTTGCCAGTGTTTCTCTCATGTATTTTGTGGCACCTTGATTGGGTGCATAGACATTACGATTGTTATTTCTTCTTGCTGAATTGCCCCTTTTATTAGTATTTAGTGGCCTTCTTTGTCTCTCAAAACATCCCTGCATTTGAAGTCTATTTTATCTGAGATTAATATTGCTACACCTGCTTTCTTTTGGCTGTAGCTTGCATGAAATATTTTTTTCCATCCTTTCACTTTCAGTTTCTTTGTGTCCCTATGTCTAAGATGAGTCTCTTGTATGCAACATATTGATGGTTCATTTTTTTTGATCCATTCTGCGAATCTATATCTTTTAATTGGGGAGTTTAATCCATTTACATTCAATGTTATAACCGTGAAGGCGTTTCTTGAATCAGCCATCTTATCCTTTGGTTTATATTTGCCATATTTTTCCCCTCTCTCTATTAATATCCTTTATTGTACCCATACCGAATCTCTTTAGTACTGAACCTTTCTCCAAGTCTCTCTGTCCTGTCTTTGTTTCTCTGTGTGTAGGGCTCCCTTTAGTATCTCAGTAGGGCAGGTCTCTTGTTAGCAAATTCTCTCAGCATTTGTTTGTCTGTGAAAAATTTAAGCTCTCCCTCAAATTTGAAGGAGAGCTTTGCTGGATAAAGTATTCTTGGCTGGAAATTTTCTCACTCAGAATTTTAAATATATCGTGCCACTGCCTTTGCCTCCATGGTGGCTGCTGAGTAGTCACTACTTAGTCTTATGCTGTTTCCTTTGTATGTGGTGAATTGCTTTTCTCTTGCTGCTTTCAGAACTGCTCCTTCTCTTCTATGTTTGACAGTGTGATCAGTATATGTCTCGGAGTGGGTTTATTTCGATTTATTCTATTGGAGTTCGCTGAGCATTTATGATTTGTGTATTTATGTTGTTTAGAAGATTGGGAAGTTTTCCCCAACAATTTCTTTGAATACTCTTCCTAGACTTACCCTTTTCTTCCCCTTCTGGGACACCAATGAGTCTTATATTTGGACGTTCATATTATCTATCATATCCCTGAGGTCCGTTTTGATTTTTTTCAATTTTTTTCCCCATTCTTTCTTTTATGCTTTCATTTTCCATTCTGTCATCTTCCAGGTCACTGATTCATTGTTCAACTTCCTCTAGTCTTGTACTATGAGTGTCCAGAATCTTTTTAATTTGGTCAACAGTTTCTTTAATTTCCATAAGATCATCCATTTTTGTATTTAGTCTTGCAATGTCTTCTTTATGCTGTTCTGGAGTCTTCTTGATTTCCTTTATCTCCCGTACTATGGTCTCATTGTTCATCTTTAGTTCTTTGAGTAGCTGCTCTAGGTGCTGTGTCTCTTCTGGTCTTTTGATTTGGGTGCTTGGGCTTGGGTTATCCATATCGTCTATTTTTTTCATATGCTTTATAATTTTCTGTTGTTTTTGGCCTCGTGGCATTTGCTGAACTTGATAGGGTTCTTTTAGGGTTTGTAGACCTATGGAAGTCCTTATCTCTAATTTATCAGATCTACAGCTTTGTGGAGTACACTTTCTCTAACTAACCAGCAGGTGGCGTCCACGAGCCACCTGTTCTCCACAAGCCAGTTCTCCCCTGCTTAGCCTTTTGGTGAGTGGGGGAGTGAGTCTTGTGGGGCCCAATTGGTGTCCCAAGCTTGCGTGTGTAGTTGGTGTTGCCTGCCCTGTATGTGGGGCGTGTTTCTGGGCAGTCGGGTAGGGGGGGTGGCCCTAACAATCAAATCTCCCTGGTGATCCTAGAGTTTTAAAGCTGCTGCAGTAGTCTAAACCTTCAGTTCAGTCCTGCCACAGTTTGTCTCTGCCACTGACCCACAAGTCCTTGGTATTGGCATATGGCTCCTGAGACTTGCAAGTGGGCCCCTCTTCCAGGCTGTGCACCCCGGGTCCTCTGTTGAGGGATGACTGTGCTATGTCACAGGTGAGTGCCATCCCCTCAGGGCAGTTCTGGGCTGCTGGGCTGTGTAGGGAGGCTCCCAGTCTGCTCAAATGATGGCTGAATGGGGCTTTGTTAATTCACACTGCTCCACCTTCCCAACTCTGGGACAATCAGCTGAGGTTGCAGGGAAGGCTAATGCCCACGCCCAGTTTTGTGGTGTGTGCCTGTTATTTGAAGCCCTTCCGTCACACTGGGTTGTCTGGGGCAGCTCTGGGCTATGGGGCTGGCGATGGGCAGGAGTGTTTCCTGTCCACCAGGATGGTGGCTGTGAGCGGACACCCCCGTTTTCTTGGGAAGTTGTGGTGTTTAGTGAATTTTCTCAGCCACTGAATTATTGCCTTTTGTCTCAGAGCTCTCTTAGTTCTGCTCTTGACTTGACGTGCCCAAATTGAAAGTCTTTGAAGCTTTCTGTATTGGGCTTCTTAGAGTAATTGTTTTAGAAAAAGAAAAAAGGATTTAAAAAAAAAAAAAAAAAAAAGAAGGGTCCTCCTCAGAGATCTAATGGGTTATTGAAATGCTAAGAGACAAAGCAACCAGGGCCATTAAGGAAAGGTCCACAGGGCAGAGAGATCGGCTTTTCTTCGGGATTTGCATATGCGCCTTAGGGCCTGAGCTCCGCCCTTCCCCTTTCTGTGTTCACCAGAACTCTAAAAATCCTCTGCTTTTATTTTGGAGTTTTTCGTGTTGTTGTTTTTTTTTTTTTTTCTATGCCTGTCTTCTCTCTGCTGGGCTGGCTGCTCACAGATTCTCTGGTGTCTGGTCTCTGTCTATCTATGGTTGGAGTCTGGATCAGTAGAATGAGTTTCCGATAAGAGCAGCCACTGCACGGGACTGAGCCTGGCAGGGAGGGGCGCGGGTCCCCTGGCCGCAAAAACTTACAGATTTCGCTGATCTCAGCAGTTCGACATTTTCATGAGTGTTGTATGAAGTATGCCCAAAGACAGATTGCTCTGTGGTGTCCAGTCCACGCAGTTCCTGGCTTTCTACCTACTTTCCTGGAGGAGTAACTAAAACATACAGCTCACCAGTCTGCCATCTTGCCAACTGACTGTGTTTTAAAACTTCAACTTCCATGTGAGGCCAAGGGAAGAGATGTCTATTGGTGCAGGATCTATATTTTCTAAACAGTATAATGCTACAGTTTGTTCAAACACCACAATTACATGGAACTTTGAATAGGAAGTGAGATACGGTAGGTTAGTGTAGGTTAAAGTGAAATAGTGACACATCCCAAAGTAATTTAGGCAGAGAATAAAAAGTATATTTACAGCCACACCCCCACCCTGCCCCGAGGAGCTGGGGGAAGGTGCAGAAGTTTTGAACTTCCTCACCTGGACTGGTGTTGATGTTGTCACAAACATTGGGACTGGCAGTTTGATGTGCTGAGCCCTCAATCATGGGCCTTGCCCTTATGAAGCTCGTTACTGAAAGGAGAGGATAAACTTGCATATAACTGTGCCTAAGAGTCTCCTCCTGAGTACTTTGTTGCTCAGATGTGGTCCCATCTCTCTGTAACTGAGCCACCTCAGCAGATGAATTCACTGCCCTCCTGCCTATATGGGACCTGACTCCAGGGATGTAAATCTCTCTGGCAATGCAGGATATGACTCCCAGGGATGAATCTGGACCTGGCATCATGGGATTGAGAATATCTTCTTGACCAAAAGCAGGATGCAAAATGAGATGAAATAGTTTCAGTGGCTGAGAGATTTCAAATTGATTTGAGAGGTCAATCTGGTGGACATTCTTATGCACTATAGAGATAACACCTCTTAGGTTTTAATGTATTGGAATAGCTAGAAGTAAATATCTGAAACTGGCAACCTCCAACCCAGAAGTCTGGACTCCTGAAGATGATTATATAATAATGTAGATTACAAGGGGTGACTGTGATTTTGAAAAACTTGTGGATCACACTCCCTTTATCTCATGTATGGGTGGATGAGTAGAAAAATGAGGATAAAAACTAAATGACAAATAGGGTGGGATTGGGGATGGTTTGGGGGTTCTTTTTTACTTTTATTTTTTATTCTGATTCTGATTCTTTCTGATGTAAGGAAAATGTTCTGAAATAGATTGTGGTGATGAATGCATAACTATATGTTTGTACTGTGAACACTTGATTGTATACCATAGATGAAGGTATGGTATGTGAATATATATTAAAAAAAACCTGAATTAAAAAAAAGCTAATCAGGTTTTAAAGGCACAGTGTTTATTGGGACAATGGAAAAGTTTTGGTAATGGCTGGTGGTGATGGAATAAAACAACATTGTGAACATAATTAACAGCACTGAATTATATATTTGAATGTAGTCAAAGGGGGAAATTTTATGTTGTATATATGTTGGAAGAAATTTTTTAAAAATCCATGGAACTGCACAACTCAAACAGTTAATGCTAAGTTAAACTATGGACTTTAGTTAATAGTAAATTATAAATATGTGCTTTCATCAATTGCATATAATGTTCCATACTAATGCAAGATTTTAAATATAGGTTGGTGTATGGGAATCCTGTATTTTATGGATGATTTTATTGTAACCCATAATTTCTCTAATAAAAAATAAATAAGGAAAACCTGAGAAACTGTCAAAGCCAAGAGGAGCCTAAGAAGACATGACAATTAAATGGAATGTGGACTGTGGTATCCTGGATGAGATCCTGGAACTGAAAGAGGACAGTGGGTAAAAACTAAGGAGATCAGAATAAAGCATGGAGTTTAATTATCAAAAAATGAATTCAATACAATGAAAGAAACAAAAATTAAACTTCTCATTTAAAAAATAATCACCATGAGGGAAAAATAATTTTCTGCCAATCCATCCTAAAATTCATAAAATCAATTTCATCAGGAAGAAACTCTGAAAATAAAACACAATTTGAGGAAGACTTTTAAAAAGATGGATCAGCAGTTTTCTAATATGTCCAGATGAAGGAAAGAATTGAGATATATTCAGATGAAAGAAAATAAATATATCTGAAAAAGATATGCAGTATTTGATTTGAGACTGGACACTATTTTTGTTTTGTGCCTTTCTACCTTTCTATCATTATTACTATTAACATTTTGTATGGCCTCTAGGACATGAGTGGTTAACTGATGAGGTGGGGAACAGTCCCCGAGATGAGATATTTGTACTACAACCAGGTTAATTTAATTATTGTGGTAGTGTTCCTGTACATACATAAGAGATTGTCTCTGTTCTTAAGTGAAATACTACAAGAATAATTAAAGGAACTGATATTTTCTTACACATAAATTTCCAATTGTTGAAGAATACCTTATTATACAAGGAATTTGAAACAATGTTAACTCAGAGAAGAAAATAAATTTAAGAAGCACACTTCACATGTGTTGGTTTCCCTCTTCATGAAGGGAAATGGTCAGTTCAGGGTGAGATTATACCGGCCTGCTTTCATGGGATATGAAAAGAATGGTCACAGACAGTGCCACTTGGGCATAGACCCTTGGGCATCAGAAAATTCAGGAATGTACAGGTCAGGGGAGACTTCTTCCCTTGCTAATAACCTTGCTTTAAGATCTGGAACAAAATATTTGCCACATCTGTGGTTAATCTCTCCCAAGTACACCACCATGTAAAAAGGGGATTTGGGGTGGACATTCACAGTTACCTGTGGATCATTTTCACTGTCAGAGGCAGGGTATGTTGGCTCCCAGAACAGGGATTTCTGTCAGGTCAATGATAATTCCCGGTCAAAGAAACAAACAATATTTAATGTACACCATCATGATTGCCCTCTGGGGGTCTCCATCAATGTCCCCAGTCATGCTTCCAACCCACTCAACTCAAAAAATATCAGCCTGTCTCCACATCACAGGATGTCTTTGACTGTCACTCAGCATTTAGGCCCAGAATGAGAACTAATAGAACCAGAACAAATAGAATCAGAAATCCCAATACTAAGACAGCCAAGAGCCAACCCTCATTTCAGCTATAAACAGTGGACAGGGCAGATACATCAGATTTGTCCAAATTTCACTGACTTCGAGGGAGATCTTTGAGTGCACATGGGCATGAATCCTGGTGAACTCTGGTGAGCACCCAGGATGCTAAGCTGCAGGTCCTAGATCCAGTGATAATTTCTTTGCCATTGGAAAAGCAAGGCAGACCCAAGCATGGTCAGAGGCAGTTCATTAATGATCCACCTACCCCAAAGCAAATTAGAATTTGCCCTTGGGCCTTCTGGTATAGGAACCTGCAGGGAGAGTGAAAAGCTCACCACACATTGGGGGTGCAGGTGACCCTTGGAGCTGCAGAATCATCCTCATATACCTACTCCAAACTCCATGGGCCACAACACCTCCACCATCACCTGCACACTTGGGAAACCCCTTACATTTTCAGACCACAGGGCAGACATTGGGCTAGAGTCATGTTGCTTAGCAACGTGATGCTCAATGTGAGGCATGTGAGAGTCAGCATAACTTGTGCATGCATATTCCAAGCTCCTGCTTTGGAAGATGGGCTGACTCTGTTTTCTCCACAGGTTCAAGCCCAATTGACATTTCTTCCCTGAGGTTTCTTAACTTGGGATTTCCTGCTATATATTGGGCACACCTGGTTATAGGGATTCCTATTTGGATTAATGGGAAATGTTCAGAAACACTTGTGGTGTGTAGCTGACTGCACACAGAGGGCTCATCAGAGAAGCCTCTTTTCAAAGGAGATATGAGGGATGTGAGGAAGTGTAACTGGAACTAGGAGACAAGAGAGAGAATAAAGAAACATAGGACTGCACAGCAACAAAAAATGCACCAAGGAAAATGTATGGACTCTACAAAGAGTACTGTTTACAATATAAGAAATCTTTAATCAAATGCCTTGAAGAAAACCCATTAATGCAAATGTGCAATAGGGGAAACAAATAGTTATTTCAGGTTACTTGCTTTTCTGAATCTCTGCTTTGCTTTATTATAAGGTAGTGATTTTTGAAGTTTTTTTTTATTTTTGTAGCTTACAGATAAGGTTTAAAATAAATTCAATACAAAGAAAGGAACAAAAATTAAACTTCTCATTTAAAAAATAATAATCAGGGGGCAAAATAATTTTCTACCAATCTAGTGTAAAATTCATAAACTCAATTTCATCAGGAAAATACTCCAAAAGAAAACACAATTTGAGGAATATTTTTTAAAAAGATGGTTCAGCAGTTTTCTATTATTACCAGATGAAGGAAATAATTGAGATATATTCAGATAAAAGAGAATAAATATACCTAAAAAAGAAATGCGGTGTCTGCTATGAGACTGCACACTATGTTTTGTGCCTTTCTACATCTCTATCATTATTATTACTATTAATATTTTGCTTGGTCTACAGGACACGAGTGGATAATTGCTGAGGTGGGGAACAGTCCCCTGGATGAGATATTTGTACTACAACCAGGTAAATTTAATGATTGTGGTAATGTTCTGGTGCATATATTAGAGAATGTATCTGTTCTTAAGTGAAATACTACAAGAATAATTAAAGGACTGATATTTTCTTACACATAAATTTCCAATTGTTACAGAAAACCTTGTTACACAAGGAGTATAAAACTATGTTAACTCAGTGAAAAAATCAAATCATCAAAAAAGCACACTTCACATGCAATGGTTTCCCTCTTCATGAAGGCAAACGGTCAGTTCAGGGTGAGATTACACTGACCTACTTTCATGGGATAGAGAGGAATGGACACAGACAGTGCCACTTGGGCCCAGTCCCTTGGGCATCAGCCAAATTTGGCATGGAGTTGTCAGGGAAGTCTTCTTCCTTTGCTAATAAACTTGCTTTTGGATCTGTAATAAAATATGTGCCACATCTGTGGTTAATCTCTCCCAAGTCCAGCACCATGGAAAAGGGGGACTTGGGGTGGGGATTCAGAGTTACCTGTGGATCACACTCACTGTCAGATCCAGGATATGTTGGCTCCATGAACAGGGGTTTCCCTCAGGTCAATGATAATTCCTTGACAAAGAAACAAACAATATTCAGTTTACAACATCATGCCTGCCCTATGGGTGTCTCCATCCCTGTCCTTCCTCATGCCTCCAACCCACTCATCTCAAAAAATATCAGCCTGTCCACATCATGTGGTCTCTGCATCAAAGGACCTTCTTGACTGTCATTCAGTATTTAGACCCAGAATGAGACTTCTGGCAAGCACAAATGGAGCCACAATTCCCATGACTAACACAGCCATGAGACAATTCTCATGTCAGCTATAAACAGTGGATAGTCAGACACATCAAAATTTTCCAAATTTCCCTGAATTCAAGGGGGTTCATTGACTGCACATGAGCATGCCTCATGAGCTCTGGTAAGTGAGCAACCTGGATGCTAAGCTGCATGTCTTAGACCCAATGGTAATTTCTGTGCCAATGGAAAAGTAAGGCAGGCCTAAGTTCGGCAAGGGGCACTTCACTAAATCTCCATCTAAACCACAGCAAATTGGAATTTGCTGTTTCTCCCTCTACTATAGGAAACTGCAGGGAGAGTTAAAAGCTCACCATCCATCAGGGGTGAGGTGATCCTTGGGCCTGCAGAATCATCATCATATTCCTACTTCATAATGCACAGACCACAACTCCTCCACCATCACATTCAAACTTGGGGAGAACCTTACCTTTTCAGACCACAGGGCAGACATTGGGATAGAGGCCTGTTGTTTATCAACCTGAGGACCATTCTAAGTCAGGTGAGTGTCAGAGTAACTTGTGCATGCACATTCCAAGCTCCTGCCAGAATTCTAGACCACTTTGGAACCTGGGCGGACTCTGTCTCCTCCACAGGTTTGAGCCCCAACAATGTTTCTTCCCTGTGGTTTCTTAACTTGGGATTTCCTGCTCTATTTTGGGCCAAAGAGTTTACAGGGATTTCTATTTGGAGTAATGGGAAAGATTCAGAAACCCATGGTGTGGTGTATAGCTGATTGTGCACACAAGGCTCAGCAGAGAAGCCTCTATCTGAAAGTGGAAATGAGGAATGTGAAGAAGTATAGATGGAATGAGATTGAAAGAGAGGGAAGAAACTAACATAGGCATGTACAGCAATAAAACTACACCAAGGAAAATACTTTGCATGAAGAGTACTGTGTATAATACTAGAAATCTTTAATCAAATGCCTTGAAAATAACTGATTAATGCACACTTGTGTAATGGGGGAAGCAAATACGTATTTCATGTTATACGCTTTTCTGAAACTTTGCTTTGCTCTATTATAATATAGTGGTTTTTGATGTTTGTTGTTTTAGCTTACAGATAAGGTTTAAAATGAATTCAATACAATGAAATAAAGAATAAATAAACTTCTCATTTAAAAAATAATCACCATGAGGGAAAAATAATTTTCTGCCAATCCACCCTAAAATTCATAAACTAAATTTCATCAGGAAAAAACTCTGAAATAAAACACAACTTGAGGAAGTTTCTTTAAAGGACGGTTCAGCAGTTTTCTAATATGTCCAGATGAAGGAAATATTTGAGATGTATTCAGATGAAAGAGAATAAATATACCTGAAAAAGAAACACAGTGTTTGATATGAGACTGGGCACTATTTTTGTTTTGTGCCTTTCTACATTTTTATCATTATTATTGCTATTAACATTTTGCTTGGTCTATAGGACATGACTGGGTAATTATTGCATTGGGGTCCAGGCCCCTAGATGAGGTATATTTTCCAAAACCAAGTTAATTTAATGATTGTGGTAATCTTCCTGTGCATATATAAGGAAATGTCTCTGTTTTTAAGTGAAATACTACAAGAATAATTAAAGAAGCTGGCATTTTTTTATACAGAAATTTCCAAATTTTAAAGGAAACCTAATTATAAAAAGGAATATGAAACAACATTAACTGAAAAAATATTTAAAAAATGCAACTCACATGTGTTGCTTTCCTTCTTCATGAAGGCAGAGGTTCAAATCAGGGTGGGATTACACTGACCTGCTCTCATGGGATATGAGAACAATGATCACAGACAGTGCAACTTGGGCATAGTCCCTTGGGCATCAGCAAATTTGAGAATGGAGAGTTCAGGGAAGTCTTCTTCCTTTGCTAATAACATTGCTTTCATATCTGGAAAAAAATATGTGCCACATCAGTGGTTCATCTCTCCCAAGCTCAGCACCATGTATAAGGGGCACTTGGGATGGGCATTCACAGTTACCTGTTGATCATTCTCACTGTCAGAGCCAGGTCAGTCATAACTCCTGGAACAAGAAACAAGCAATATTCAGTGTTCACCATCATGCCTGCCCTGCTTGTGTCTCCATCCCTGTCCCCAGTCATGACTCCAACCCCCTCATCTCAGAAAATATCAGCCTGTCCACATAATGTTGTCTCCGCATCAGAGGACCTCCTTGACTGTCACTCACCATTTATGCCCAGAATGAGACTTATGGAGAGCACAAATAGAGCCTGAAATCTCACCACTAAGACAGCCATGAGCCAATCCTCATGTCAGCTGTAAACAGTGGACAGGGCAGACATATCAAATTTTTCCAAATTTCCCTGATTTCAAGGGGGTTCATTGACTGCACATGGGCATGCCTCCTGTTGAGCTCTGTTCAGAGAGCACCAGGGATGCTAAGCTGCTTGTCTTAGGTCCAGCAGTAATTTCTGTGCCTTTGGAAAAGAAAGGCAGGCCCAAGCTTTGCCAGTGGAACTTCATTCAAGCTCCACTTTCCACAAAGCAAATTGGAATTTACCCTTGGGCATTCTGGTATAGGAACATGCAGGGAGATTCAAATGCTCACCATCCATTGGAGGAACAGATGATCAATGGGGCTACAGATTCACCTTTATATACCTACTCCAAACTGCCCAGGCCACAACACCTCCACCATCACATGCACACTTAGGGAGTTCTTTACATTTTCAGACAACAGGGCTTCCATTGTGATACAGGCCTGTTGCATAGCAACCTGATGCTCATTGTGAGGTTGGTGAGAGTCAGCATAACTTATGCATGTGCATTTCAAGCTCCTGTTAGAATTCTAGGTGACCTTGGAACCTGGGTTGTCTCTGTCTCCTCCACAGGTTTGATCCCCAGTGTCATTTATTGCCTGAGGTTTCTTAACTTGGGATTTCCTGCAGTATATTTGGCAGATGTGGTTACAGTGATTCCTTTTTGGAGTAATGGGAAACATTCAGAAACCCTTGGTGTGGTGTGTAGGTGAGTGTGCACACAAGGCTCAGCAGAGAAGCCTTTATTTGAAAGTGGAAATGAGGGATTTGGAGTAGCATAACTGGAAATAGATAACAAGAGAAGGAAAAAAGAAACATAGATGCATTTAGTTAGGGTTATCTAGGGAAACAGAATCAATGAGAATTGCCTATGATGATAAAATTTATAAAAGTGACCCACACAACTGTGGGTATGCATGAGTCAAAATTCTGTAGAGCAGTCAGCAAACTATCAACTACAAGGAAGATGTCCAATGAACTCCTCAGGGAATGAACAGGCAACTTTGACTTTGATTGGAGATGGTTTCCTAGAACACACTCACAGTGTGGACAACCAAAGAACAAATAGACAAATGGGATCTCCTCAAAATTAAACACTTTTGTACATCAAAAGTCTTTGTCAGAAAAGTAAAAAGTCAACCTATGCAATGGGATACAATATTTTGAAACCACATATCAGATAAGGGTTTAATATCCCTAATATATAAAGGGATCCTATAACTCAACAACAGAAAGACAAACAATCCAATTTAAAAATGGGCAAAAGACATGGACAGGCACTATTCTGAAGAGGAAATACAAATGGCTCAAAAACATATGAAAAAAATGCTAAACTTCACTGGCTATTAGGGAAATGCAAATCAAAACCACAAGGAGATATCCTCTCACACCTACCAGGATGGTCATTATCCAAAAAACAAAATTACAAGTGCTGGAGAGGATGTAGAGAAAGAGACACAAGTATTTATTGTTGGTGGGAATGTAGAATGGTGCAAGCCCTCTGGAATGCAGTGTGGACATTCCTCAGGAAGAAATGTATAGATTTGCCATATGACCCAGCTATTCCATTGCTAGGTATATGCTCAGAGGAACTGAAAGTTAAGACACAAATGGACATTTGTAAACCAATGTTTATGGCAGCATTATTCATGATTTCCAAGAGATGGAAACAGCCAAAGTGTCCAACAAGAGATGAGTGGATAAACAAACTGTGGTACATACACATGATGGAATATTATCTAGCTGTAAGATAGAACAAAGACATGGAGCATATAATAAGTTTGATGAACCTTGAGGACATTATGTTGAGTGAAGTTAGCCAGAATAAAAGAACAGATATTGTATGGTGTTACTAATATGAACAGATATTTACGAACAAACTTTAAGAGTTAATAGCTGACAACACAGCCAACCAGGAGACAGAAAGAGGGTACAAATTGGGCATTTGATGCTGAAGGACTACAGAATGCTCAGCAGGATTGATTGCATAGATGCAGAAATAGCATAATATTGTGTGAAGGTAGCACAATATTGTAAGTACACTGAACAAAGATGTCTGTGAGTAAATCTGAAAGAGGTGGGATAGGGGAATGCATGACACCAGAGGTAAAGACAGATGATAAAGACTGAGACTCTATAACTTGGCAAAAACTGGAATGGCCAATGACTGTTACTAAATGTACAAATATAAAAATGTTTTCACATGAGGGAGAACAAATGAATGTCAGCCATGCAGAGTGTTGAAAAAGAGATGATACCTGGGAAAAAAACATAATCAAAGCAAACTGGAGTCTTTGGTCAACAGTAACATTGTAATATGTTTCCAGTAAATATAACAAAGTCAATATAGCAAAACTAAATGTGTACAAGAGGGGGATATAAGGGAGGGATATGAGATTCTTGGTAGTGGTGTTGTTTTCTGTCCTTACTATTATATTGAATTTTATGATAAGTTATTTTTCTTTTTATCATCTTTTTATTATTTGCTAAAAGGGAAAACAAAAAAACATTTTTTGGAGTAACCAATATACTCAAAATCTGATTGTGGTGATAAATGTAGAACTTTAGGAGAACCTAAGATGGTGGCTAGGTGAGACAGGGCAAAGAAACACCTCCATGAAAAATACCAAATAAAAACCAGAAAGTGACCCAGAACACCAGTTCCAGAGTAACACCAGCCAGACAAGGTCTGCTAAATCTACAGGGAACATGCATTTGATGAAACCAGGAGTCTGCATTCTGAAACAAATGAGTGAGTTGGCTGAAAGTACCTTGGTCATGCTTCAGTATGGGAAATGGTGCGTAGGCATTTGGAGATGGACTAGTTCTTTAAAAAAAAAAGCCTGGAGCAGCTGTAGATATGACAGGGAGAGCCCTGCAGTGAAGCATGGTGGAAGCAGTCTGAGCTAATGCCTTGGTGTCTGGCATGGAGGATACCCCTTCCCACACCTGCTGCTGAATGTCTCAGGCCCAGGGGAGCAAAGGGGAGCCAAAGGGAGAAAGGACCACATGACTTGCAGCCATCTCCCTGGTGGGTGGGGGAAGCTCCTGCCTAGGGCCAGACCTGCAGTCCAGAGCCACACTGGGAAGCCCAGTGTGAGGGGAAGTCTTTCCAGCAGCACCATGCTCATGCCACAGTGTTGGTCATGTACAGTGGTCTTTAATACACCCATGACTAATTGCCCTGGAGCTAGGAGGGTGGTGCTATGTGGAAAGGGGGAAGTTAACATGTCCCACTCAACCATCTTTGAAGCAGGATGGAAACACCCCTGCATGGACCAGCATCCCAGGGCTTCCCTAGAGGCCAGCACACACTTGTGACATGGCACAGCCCTCCCTGAGCAGAGATCCTGGAAGAACACATCAGGGAAGAGGGAACCACTCAGAAATCCCAGGGAACCTATGCCAATACCAAGGACCTGTGAGTCAGTGGCAGAGAACAGCCTTAAATCTCCAGGAACACCTAGAAGTTTGGATTATTAAAGCTTCCCTTCCTCCCTAACTGCTCAGACACACCCCTCATTCAGGGCAGATGGCACTGACAACACACCCAAATTAAGTACACAAATTGGACCCCACAAGAGTCAGATACCCACACACCACAAAGACAAAGTTTTGGAAAATTGACATGAGAGGAATAGGTGACTCATGGACACCATCTGTTGGTTAGATAAAGTGTACACCACCAAGGTGCAGTTCTGAAAAATTAGAGATCAAGTAAAGCAAATGCCAAGAGGCCAAAAACAACAGAAAATCTTAAAGCATATGATGAAACCAGACGATATGGAGTACCCAAACCCAAACACCCAAATCAAAAGATCAGAAGACACACAATGCTTGTTGCAATTAGTCAAAGTGCTACAGACAGACAATGAAAGCATAGCACAGGATATAACAGATGTAAAGAAGACCCTAGAAGAGCAAAGAAGAAATTGCAAGAGTAAATAAAAAAATAGAAGATCTTATTGAAATTAAAGAAACTGTAGGCCAAATTGAAAAGAATATGGATACTCATAACACAAGATTAGAGGAAGTTGAACAACAACTCAGCCTCCTCGAGGACCAAGAACAGAAAATGAAAGAACAAAACAAAGAATGGAGAAAAAATTCAAAAAAATCAAAATGGATCTCAGGGATATGATACATAAAATGAAACAGTGAAATTTAAGACTCATTGGTGTCCCAGAAGGGGAAGAGAAGGGTAAAAGTCTGGAAAAAGTATTCAAAGAAATTGTTGGGGAAAACTTCCCAAATCTCCTACACAGTATAAATACACAAAGCATAAATGCCCAGTGAATTCCAAATAGAATAAATCCAAATAAACCCACTCTAAGACATATTCTGATCAGACTGTGAAATACTGAAGAGAAGGAGCAAGTTCTGAAAGCAGCAAGAGAAAAGCAACTCACCACATAAAAAGGAAACAACATAAGACTAAGTACTGACTACTCAGTGGCCACCATGGAGGTGAGAAGGCAGTGGCATGACATATTTAAAATTCTGAGAGAGAAAAAATTCCAAGAATACTTTATCCAGCAAAACTCTCCTTCAAATTTGAGGAAGAGCTTACATTTTTCACAGACAAACCAAGGCTGAGAGATTTTGCTAGTAAAAGGCCTGCCCTAATTCAGATACTAAAGGGAGCTCTACCAACAGAGAAACAAATGAGAGAGAGATATAGAAAATGTTAACAGACATATATAGAATATTACATCCCAGGTCACTGGGACACACATTCTTCTCTAGTGATCATGGGTCTTTCCCCAGAATGGACCGTATGCTGGGGCATAAAAACAAGCATCAATAAATTTAAAAAAATGAATTTGTTCAAAGCACATTCTCTGACCACAATGAAATATAAATAGAAGTCAATAACCATCAGAGACTTGGAGAATTCACAAACACCTGGAGGATAAAAATGAGGGGGAGATAAAAACATTCCCAGATAATCAAAAGCTGAGGGACCTCATCACCAGCAATCAGTCCTATAAGAAATGCTAAAGGGAGTTGAACAAGTTGAAAGGAAGGGACACTAAACAATTGACTGAAACTACATGAAGAAATAAAGATTTCCAGTAAAGATTACATGGTAAATATTAATACTAATACTACTGTATTTTTGATTTATAACTCCACTATTTACTTCCTATAGGATCTAAAATACATAAATTGTAACGATAAATCAGTGGTTTTGGTCTCAATGTAAAATATGCAATTTTTGACAAGAAGTACATAAATGTGGGGTAATGATGGAGTATAGGAACATAGTTTATGTGTCATATTGAAGTTAAGTTCATATCAAAGAAAAACAAGATTGTTATAGATTTAAGATGTTGAATTTAAGCCCCATGGTAAACACAAAGTATCAGAGAATATGACCATAGAGATGAAAAGTAGAATAGGGGTTCTGAGAAGTGGAGGAAGGGGCAATGGGGAGTTAAGAAATGAGTGTAGGGTTTCTGTTTGGGGTGAAGGAAAACTTCTAGAAATGGATGGTGGGAAGGTGATAGCATTGCAACATTCTAAATGTTATTAATCCCACTAATGGAATGCTAGAGAAGAGGTTGAATGGGAAGATTTAGGCTATATATATATGTTTCCACAATTGAAAAAAAAAGGCAGTCTAAGTAGATGACAATTACATGCCAAGGATGATCCTGGATGGGATCTGAGGATGGAGGAAAGGAGGCTCAAAGGGACACAGATGGGACACGCACATACACAAAATTAAATATAGAATTTAAGCTTTGTATCAATGTTGAATTTCTTGAACTTCCTAGCTGCACTTAATGAGATTGAAGAAAACAATGTTCTTGTCCATGGGAAAGGTATATGCAAATTAAATTGTTTGTTCAAAGATATGTGCAGATTGCTCTCATATGTTCAGAGGACAGAGCAATAGATGATGGAAGATAGGGAGGGAGGGAGGGAAGGAGAGAGGGATGGAAAGAAAGAAATGGTGGTGTGACAAGATGTTAAAGGTGGTGGATCTAAAGGAGAGTCTAAACTTGCATGTAATGGTGCCTAAGAGTCTCCTCCTGAGTACCTCTTTGTTGCTCAGATGTGGCCCTCTCTCTCTAAACTGAGCCAACTTGACAGGTGAACTCACTGCCCTCCCCTCTACGTGGAACCCGACTCCCGGGGTGTAAATCTCTCTGGCAATGCAGAATATGACTCCCAGGGATGAATGTGGACCTGGCATCGTGGGGCTGAGAGTATCTTCTTGACCAAAAGGGGGATGCAAAATGAGATGAAATAGTTTCAGTGGCTGAGAGATTTCAAATGGAGTCGAGAGGTCACTCTGGTGGACATTCTTATGCACTATATAGATAACACCTCTTAGGTTTTAATGTATTGGAATAGCTAGAAGTAAATACCTGAAACTACCAAACTCCAACCCAGCAGTTTGGACTCCTGAAGACAATTATATAATAATGTAGATTACAAGGGGTGACAGTGTGATTGTGAAGACCTTGTGGATCACACCCCCTTTATCTAATGTATGGATGAGTAGAAAAATGGGGATAAAAACTAAAGGACAAATGGGGTGGGATGGGGGGATGATTTGGGTGTTCTTTTTTCACTTTTATTTTTTATTCTTGTTCTGGTTCTTTCTGATGTAAGGAAAATGTTCAGAGATAGATTGTGGTGATGAACGCGTAACTATGTTATCATACTGTGGACAGTGGATTGTATACCATGGATGATTGTATGGTGTGTGAATGTATTTCAATAAAACTGAATTTAATTAAAAAAATAAAAAAATAAAGGTGGTGGATCAGGGTGTTGGGGTAAGGGGTATGATGGAGTTCTACGTATGCGGTTTGTACTGTTTTTGCACTCTTCTTGTAAGATTGAATTTATATCAAAATAAAATGTATTAAATTTAAAAAAATGTACAACTTTATGGTGATCCCATGAACAACTGACTGTACACTGTGGATAAATGTATGGTATATGAATATAACTCTATAAAATTGTAGGAAAAATATAAATAGGAGTAAAAGTGTTAGAGAAAACATGGAGAGAGGGATTTACCTATCTACTGTTGATAAGCAGGCAGAAAGGTCAGTCTCTCTGGAGGACAATGTGGTGGTTCCACAAAAAAAATAAGTATGTGAGGGCCATAATGTCCTGCAACCTCATTATGGAGTATATAATTGGAAGATCTGAGAGCAGAGACATGAATGGACATTTGCACACTGGTGTTCATGGAGGCAGTATTCATTATTTGCAATGGGTAGAGGTGGCCTAAGAGTACATAGACTGAGGAACAGAGTGGTGGACAGTGGTGTATGCATACAATGGAATATTGAGCAACTATGAGGAGTGAAGCTGTGAGACACACAAGGCGAATGGATCCTGTACACAGCATTTTGAATGAAGTACACCAGAAACAAAGGCAAACACTATAATTCCTCACCAATATGGACTAACTACAATGTGTAAACTCAGAATTGAATCTTAGAACACAGCCTAACAGGGGAATGATCATTGTAATTGTCCTTAGATTGTGAGCTTTTACATCAGTCAAATCTATTCCTGAATTGAAATGGCTCTCTCCAAATGTTGAGATGCTAATCCCTTAGTGTATAACCTGATTGGTGTCTGACACATTGGGTATCTGTGTGACAACTGGAACTCAGAGCTAGAGCTTGGCAGATATGAATGTCAGTATTAGTGCATACAGCAGCTGTTAAAAAAAAAAAGCTGAAAAAGAGCCCAGACCTTAATAAGTGATATGAATGAAGCAGATCTAGTTATGTCTAGGGCAAACCAGGCCAAAGGTTAAAGGTCAAAACTGTGTTTTAAAACTTCAAAGTCCATGTGAGACCAAGGGAAGAGATATCTATTTGGTACAGGATCTATATTTTCTAAACAGTACAACTCTATAGTCAGTGTGATCAAACACCACAATTCCATGGAACTTTGAATAGGAAGTGAGATATGGTAGGTTTGTGTAGAGTGAAATAGTGACACATTCCAAAGTAACTTGGGCAGAGAATAAAAATATATTTGCAGGACCCCCTTGAGGGGCTTGGGGGAAATGACAAAGTGTTAGACTTCCTCACCTGGACTGATGCTGATGTTGTCACAACAATTGAAGACTGGCAGTTTGATGTGCCGAGCCCTTTACCATGGGACTTGCCCTTATGAAGCTCATTACTGCAAAGAAGAGGCTAAACTTGCATATAATTGTGCCTAAGATTCTCCCCCTGTGTACCTTTTTCTTGCTCAGTTGTGGCCCTCTCTCTAAGCCACCTCCACAGGTGAACTCACTGCTGTCCCCCTGTATATGGGACCTGACTCCTGGGGGTATAAATCTCCCTGGCAATACAGGATATGACTCCTGGGGATGAATCAGGACCTGACATCATGGGACTGAGAATATCTTCTTGACCAAAAGGGGTCACAAGATGAAACAAAATAAAGTTTCAGTGGCTGAGAAATTTCAAATGGAGTGGAGAGATCACTCTGGTGGAGATTCTTATGCATTATATAGATAACACCTTTTCAGTTTATTGTATTGGGATAGGTAGAAGTAAATACCTGAAATTATGAAATTCCAACCCAGCAATCTGGACTCTTGGAGACAATTATATAGCAATGTAGCTTACAAATGATGATAATGTGATTGTGAAAATCTTGTGGATCACACTCTCTATCTAGTGTATGGATGGATGAGTAGAAAAATGGGGACAATAATTAAATGAAAAATAGGGTGGGAAGAGGGGGATGATTTGCATGTTCTTTTTTACTTTTATTCTGATTCTGATTCTTATTCTGATGTAAGGAAAATCATCAAAAATAGATTGGGATGATGAATGCATAAGTATGATGGTATTGCAAAGAGTTGATTTTACAACATAGATGATTGTATGGTATCTGAATACATTTCAAGAAAACTGAATTTAATTTAAAAAAAGAGCTAAGGGATATTTTGGATCATAGGAATTGTTTAAAAATGGTGAGTCATGAGGGTTGTACAACTAATGGATGATAATGTTAGATACTGATTGATTATCATGGACAGAACATGTGCCATGTGAAATGAGGAAACCCTACTTTATAAGTCAAACCCTCAATTTTGAGGCTTGCTCTTAGGAAACTTATGGTTGTAAAGGGGAGGGTGAGGCCACCTATAATTATGCCTATGAGTCACCTCCAGAGAACCTCTTTTGTTGCTTAAATGTGGATTTTCTCTCTTTTAGCCCAGCTCTGCAAATAAATTTATCACCTTACCCCCTACATGGTATAGGACTTCCTGGTGAGTGAGTCTCCCTAGTGATGTGGGACACACATTCTGGAAATAGCCTGACCTTGGTATCAAGGGCTTCAGAATGCCTTTTTGGCCAAAATGAGGAAAAGAAAGGCAACAAAATAAAGTTTTTGTGGCTAAGAGATTTCAAATATAGTCAAGAAGCTGTTCTGGAGGTTACTCCTATGCAAGCTTCAGCTAGATATCCCAATAGGTCACAGTGTGGTAAGCCCAATTCAACAGTAGTCCAAAAACCCTAAAGAATTCCTGGGTCCCTATCTGAGACTATAAAAGTTTCACTAAGTTTATTCTTCAGAATCCTTAAATTGCCCCAAGAGCTCCTATTTCAGCTTTGTCCCCAAACCTAAAGGCAACAGTCTCTTCAAGAACATCAAAGAGTTGCATCCCCTTTTCCCATAATGGTGACACCCCTTTTCAACATGGACAAATTAGGGTGGTCACTGCCTAGACATCCCTAAAGATAGGGAAACTCATTAAATTAGAGGAAGGGGTAGCAACAGACAAGATGGAATTTAACAAAGGATTATGAGTACTGAATATCTATATAATTTTCTTTCTCTTATTTGCCAGGGTGTTAGAATAGCTAGAAGGAAAGAACTGAAATTGTGTAACTATAACTCATAGTAGTTTTGACATTTTCTGTGTAGCTACTTGTTAAATTGTAATTTGTATATGTAATATTTCTCAAAAAGGAAATAACTGAAACTATGGTACTGTAACCAGTAACATTCTTTGAAATTTGCTAACTACTTGTTAACTTGCACTAGGAAACTAATCACTTCTATGTAAATTTGTTATATTCTACAATAAAAAATTACTATTTAAATAGTCAGGTGCTGAGGTTAAGAGTGTAGGCTTTAGAGTCTGACATCCATGGGTCCAAAATCTGAATTGCTACTTTCTGGCAGTTGTCTTTTGGAAGTGTTTTAGAATTCACTGGACCTGTTTTCCTGATAGTAGAAAGGCAACAGCAATCCCAGCTCAAAGGTACAATTAAGGCACTGTTTGTAAAATGAAACATTTATATGGGACTTACTAAGTGTACAGCAACACAAAAAAGTAACTGATTTTAAAACAATAAAAATTTAGAATCAGAATTTGTGGAATTACTTTAAGATTTAATTTAATAGTATCTGGTACTTTATTTGATATTTTTGACAGGTTATGCTGCATGCTATAATTTATTAGTGTTTTATTCATCATCAGGAGTATATTCACTGAGCATCCAGTGTGTGTCTAAAGGGCCTGTGACAGAATTTCCAGAAAGGTTTCACTGTAAATAGAAATTTGTTGCAGCAAAGAGTTTCTCAAATGCAGACTTAAATTCTCTAATTTCCATTCATTTCCATCCTCATCCCAATCACTCCAGCCTCAGTAGACTTGGTCACCATCACAATAACCCAACCCTATTAACACCTCTGTTTTGTCTTTCCAGTCTTTAAAAATAGAAAACTTTGAAATTATCACTTAATAAAAATTAGAAAATATGGGTAAATACAAAGAAGAAAATTAGTATGCCTTATTATTTTATCTATCACTCTAGGAGCAACCAGGGTTGAGTAATATGGCATCTATCATTTTACCTCTCGCATTCTAGGATGGCTCCTATCTTGGAAAGTGTATTGCACCATGCCCTATTTATTATACAATGTATCAGGAACATCCTTCACGACTGTGAATGTGCATCTGATCCACCCATCCCACAGACCTGGTTTATTTGGCAAATCTTCTGCCAGTTCCACAGTGTGTTTCTAGATTTTCCTTGGACTAATGATGAAATGTTTATCTTCCTACCTAATCTTTGGAATGCATTAAGCCATGAAATCAGAATTCTTTCTTTTCAGGTAGCCCTTGCCCACCCTGTAGAAGTCAATGCAAAATCTCCATCTTTCACCCTGAGAACTTCTTCCCTGCTTCCTGTGGTTAACAACCAGCCTTTGATTTGCTCACCAAAACTGCATGCTCTGCAAGAGGCTGCTATTCACTATAAGGCTTACCATTCATGTGTTCACTAGATGTCTCAACCCAGGATTTGAGCAGTTTGGTAATTGCCCAACCATTATTTAACCCTGGTCATGGAGAACAAGGAATGCATTCACAGGCTCTTCAAGCCTCACTCCCTTTCTCTCCACTGTGCAGCTTTCATAAATGCCCAGAGTCACAGTGAGGTCGGGCCCGCAGGAGGTCAGGGCAAAGTTCAAAAGCACTAAGCACCACCCTACAGTTCCCCAGATCAGGAAGTCACCACCTCCTGGCACCCTCAAACTCCTTGATCAGGGACCCTTGGGGTAGAAGAACAAGCATCCCCAGAAGGGCCTCTTCTCAGACCCATCCCTCCCCATCCTTGGGGTCTGGGTTTGCAGAGGTGTTGCCCCCCTCCCACCCAGGTCCTGGACACCAGAGGTGGGGGTGGGAGCAGAGAGCACTGGAAGTCAAGGGCTAAGGTCAGAGGATTACCTTCTCCAGGCCCCTCTGCAACTAGTGTCTCCAGAGCCAGCCTTGGCTCCCAGAGTAACTTGGGGCCAAGGGAGTGGGGATTGTCCAAGGCTCTTCACTTCCTCCACTCACCGGCTGCTGGGATGGGGGTTCCAGTGCTCCCTGCCCTCCTTATCATCACTAGGATGTGGCACTTCTGTTCAAGTCAGGGTGCTAAGGATGCGGCTTCCACCAGCAGGATCCTGACCTCGGAGGACTCAGGGTTTCACAGGTGGGGACGCAGAGAGAGTGCAGTGTCCAGGGGCTCTGGTGGGAAGTGGCTGACCCCTTCCAGACTGAAATCCAACTCCACCAGCTCAGCAAAATGCCAAGTACATTCCCCGTTCCCCCGCCACTCCCAGCACTGGAAGCCCTGGGACCAAGCCCAGGTGTGGGGCTGGCCCACTCCTGAGGAATTGGCACACAGGCTCAGCCCACAAGTTGGCAACTGCAACCACGCAAACCCACCTGTGGCACCACCTTGGTGCCCAGCTCTCCACCGATGGTGCAGGCTGTGGAAATGGTGGCGGGAAGTACCCAAGTCCTGGAGACCCTGGTGAGTCCAGATATGGGCAGTTGTGTGTGTGTGTGTGTGTGTGTGTGTGTGTATGTGCACATGTGTGGGGGGGGTAGGGTGGCTGACACAGCATCCAGAGTCAGGGGCCTCCAGGCCGGATGCAGCAGGGAGTGCACAGGCCTTGTGAGCCCTGGGCATTCCCCAACAGGTATTGGGGTGCCAGGAGGGTGGGGGTCCTCTCTGCACACATGTCCTACAAGTTTCCGCTACTCTACCCCCTTCATGAATACCCAAGTCAAAACCATGGGGACCAGAGATGAATCCATTTCTGATCTTAAACTCTGGGTACCTGGTCAGACTGCCATGTGCAGTGTAGGCCTGGCTTCTAGCTTTGTTTCCTCATCCCCCCTCTAGCTGCTCCCAAGTGTCTGGTGGGGAGGAGTCTGTGCTGAAGGAAATGGTCCTGAGGAACCCTCCCTACAGTGGAAGGCCCTGGAAGCTTTGCTCCTTTGAGTAGGGGACCTGGGTCTTCCGCCCCTTATCTGGAGTCCAGAACCTCCTGCAGTCAGAGTGGGATGCTGTTACCAACCAAGGCAGTGGATTTTGTTACACTATGCACTTTTCAAATGACCAATTCCTGAGATACTGGGGTTTCAAAGAGAAAAAGACTTCTATTGCTAAGTGGGAAGCAGGAGAACAGATGGCCTGTTGGTCCAAAATCTGTCTCCCCAAACTGCAGTTATTCTGATCATTTTAAAGCATCAAAAGATGGACAGGTTTTAGGATAATGAGTACAGTTGCCCCCAGATTTGTAATTAGAGGTGATCTAATTATTTAGTTTGTACAGGTTGATTACATAGTCACAGAATATTTGTAAGAAAATGTCAACCTTAATAGGATGGTGTGTGTGATTTTTAGTATTACAATGAGGTATAGGTGACTTGTAGGTTAAAGTCTAAGCTACTACACATGTCAGATGGGCCCTTTTTGGTTAGATCCTGTTTTGGTTATCAAGATCACTTTGGAGTTCAGGTGGGTTAGTTCTGGGCTGACCCAAGGCCCTTCATTAATAAACATTAGGGGCTGTTTTAGTGGTCATAAGACTTTGAAGTCAAAAAACTGGATAAATAGGTACAAGTGAAGGTTAGTCACAAGGTTTTTACAATCACAAGGGCACATGATAAAGGCTATACAATCATTATCAGAGATCAAGGCAGCTGGATTACAATTCAGGTTTCAGGTTTTCCCTCTGTCTACTGTAATATACCTGAAAGTAAAAAGCAATATCTATATAATGATTCAATAATTGTAATCAGTACTTAAATACTAAATTCTTGGTAATAATGAGTAGACCAGCATGGCCACCCAAGGGCAGCTGCTGAAAACCCTGAGTCTGGATCTGGGAACTGGTGGGCAAGTAAAGTATGGGAATTGGGGGATCTGGAGACTAGATCAAGTCTCCCTGGTGGGGGCAAGGTGGAGAGGGAAGGAGGAGCAGCAACTGGGCCTCACAAGACCCAGCCTAGGAATTCCAAGCTCAGTGTGCAGGGACAGCCAGGTTGGAGAGACTAAGAAAGAGAAGACCACCTGTGGCAGCAGAACAGACAGAGCCTGCCACCTGCCATCTTTGGACATGTAGGTTCTTGCTGCCTTTTGGAGTGCAGTTTGGCTTTATCAGTGAAAACATTTAATGTCCATATTAATTTTGTTGATTCTCCACTTTAATTTCAGTTCTACAGTTGTTAACAGAGGTGTTCTGTTTGAAAAAGCAGGCACCAGGATGCCACTTGTGTCCATGGGGTGGGGACCCACTTCAATCACCTCTAATCCTCCATTGATGGAACACATGGTGGGACTGTGTTTATGGGCAAAGGGTTGTGTGTGATTCTCAGGCATGGGCCTGTCTGTCTCTGAGGTTATAATGGTTGTATGTGTGTGTACATATAGTTGTATAAACTGTGGAAAAACTGAGAAATCCTGGGAATCCAACTGGCCAGAGCTTAGCTCTGAAGGAGCAAGGTAGAGGGCCCATGGGGGAGAACACTTGACTCCCCAGGTGGCAGAGTAACCTTCTGGGTTGAGATGAGGTCAATGCTCAGGCACAGGGGCCATCCTACTGGGGTCACCACCTTGCAACCTTTGGATGTTTCCATGAGTCTCTGAGCTGGATGTCCTCACCTGCAAAGTGGAAAAGCTCTAGGAGCCATCTTGCATGCTCCTGTGAAGGAAATTGAGTCAAAGCTCCCATGCAGAACCTGTCCCTGCCAGGATCCACAAGCAGCACTGCTAACTGGGGCTTTCCTTTCTTGTCCTTTGTTGTTGGTTTGACCAGGGCAGCTTTTACTTTTTCATGTTTTCCAGTATTAGTCAAGTAAAATTTTCTTGTTTCTTTTTCCAAAATCAAGATGTTTAAATGCAGATGGTGATGGTAGTCCTGCAGTTTTTTTTTCTTTTTTTAAATTCAGTTATATTGAGATATATTCACATACCATACAATCATCCATGGTGTACAATCAACTGTTCACAGTACCATCATATAGTTGTGCGCTCATCACCCCAGTCTATTTTTTTTAATCTTCATTTTATTGAGATATATTCATATACCACGCAGTCATACAAAACAAATCGTACTTTCGATTGTTCACAGTACCATTACATAGTTGTACATTCATCACCCAAATCAATCCCTGACACCTTCATTAGCACACACACAAGAATAACAAGAATAATAATTAGAGTGAAAAAGAGCAATTGAAGTAAAAAAGAACACTGGATACCTTTGTCTGTTTGTTTCCTTCCCCTATTTTTCTACTCATCCATCCATAAACTAGACGAAGTGGAGTGTGGTCCTTATGGCTTTCCCAATCCCCTTGTCACCCCTCATAAGCTACATTTTTATACAACTGTCTTCGAGATTCATGGGTTCTGGGTTGTAGTTTGATAGTTTCAGATATCCACCACCAGCTACCCCAATTCTTTAGAACCTAAAAAGGGTTGTCTAAAGTGTGCGTAAGAGTGCCCACCAGAGTGACCTCTCGGCTCCTTTTGGATTCTCTCTGCCACTGAAGCTTATTTCAAGTCCTGCAGTTTTAGTGTTTCTTTGCTGAAATGGAAATGGCATTGCCACCTCTAGCCAGAGTGCTTCCTAAGTACATGGGAAGGCATGTGAATTCTGTGGCAGAAGCTGGGAAAATCCTGGTGAGGCAAACAGCAGCCCCCATTGAGCTGAGAGCCCAGAGAAGGAGTCAGAGTGAAACCCAATTGTAGGATGAGTGTGGGGCCATGAAGTGCAGAGTGTCCAGGTGGAGCTGTGTGGTTGGGGTGCCCAGGATGGGCCCATCAGCTGTCAGGGTCAGTGTGACCAACAGGATCAGAGGAGAGGTTCAGCAACTGAGATGAGCTGTGGAGGGTGGCCCAGGTATCTGTGTGGTGCTCAGAAAGTGTTCCTAGAGGACTGCACTTTTAGGGGGTTGGAAGGAAATTCTCCAGGGCTTCTGACACCCCTCACCCCTGCCTTTTCTCAGGTGGACTCCTTTGACTCTGAGGCACCATGTGGAAGGGGTCTGAGGATGGGGAGTGTGTGGCTGGTGCCATGTGCATCATGTGGTGACCTGGCTGGTGCTGTTGAGACTATTCTCCATGTTGGCAGCATGGGCCCCTGGCTTGAGATGTGATGCAGAGCTTCCTGGCACTGCTGTGGAAGAGAAGGGATGCCTGCACACCAGCCCTGGAGCTGGTGACCCTGTGGGAATGTGGTACTGGGACCTGTAGGATGATCTGGTCAAGGCAGAGCCCTTGGTGGAGGCTCTGCTGGAGAGCTGAACCTTCCTGTACCTCATGGACACAATGAAGACATTTTGCCAGAGTGCACATACATGCTGGCCTGGCAGGAGCAGCCCCAGGTGCTTGCAGGCTCCTGGAGGTCAGCCTGGGGTGGATGGGGGAGGGCAGAGGGGAGCAGGGCTGCACTGAATGCAGGCCAAAGTGTCCACAATATATCTAGGTAGCTCATCCAGGGTCCCAAGGCCCTGTCCTCATTTAACAGCAAACTTAACCTGTGCTGGTGTGTGCTACTGAGGGTCTCTACCCACTTATCTGATGATTTGTGACATAAATTAGTGTGGAGTTGACTAAGGGATGGTGGTCCAGGTGATGCTGGGTAGTGCAGGTTAAATGGTATAAGCCTTGTATACCTTCCACAAATCTTGTTTTTAAACACTTTTTATCATGAAATATATATACAAGAAAAGTGATAAATTTCAAAATGTAGTTTAATGGGTAGTTATAGAGCAAACTTCAGAGTATAGTATGGGATACATTTCCACAATTTCAGTTATTTCCTTCTGGCTGTTCTAATACACTAGGAGCTAAAAAGAAATTATATGATTCAGTAGTCATTTAGTAAGCCCATCTCCCCTCACCTCAACACTAGTAGACTTGAGTAAAAGCTACTTTGGCTGTAAGAACAGCAGAAGGGAGAAAAAGGAAAAAAATAGGCTACTATTGAGAACACAGGCATATCTCTTCTGTGCAGATTTACACTGTGGATATGAAGAGGATGGGTGAGGTAGTATGGTGGATGGACTGCAGGAGGCTGGAAAGATTCCCTCCTAATGCTGTTCATGACCTTTTTATTCCCTCCTCTAGAGTGTGGGTGGGACCTGTGATATACTTGTAGCCCACAGAATATGGCAAAGGTGAAGTAATTTTGCAGGTGGAATTAAGGTCCCAGATCAGTAATTTTGCTTTACTCAAGAGTGAGATTGCTCTGGTTTAACTAGAGTTAATCCGTAAAAGCCCTTCAAAAAAGGGCCTGGTACCTTTCTGAAGGTAGTAACAATTGCAAATCCTCTTTCCAGGAGGTTTCATTCTAAACTCAAACTAATTTTTTACAGGTCAGTAATCAGTATAATCTGAATGATAAGTGGGCATATAAAGAGATATGCATTTTAAAAGGTTTTGATATCCTTATTTGAAAACTGATTCTTAAATTTTGAAGTTTTTAATGTTTTAACCAGGAAGCATCCTCTTACTTATAATTTAGTTGTGAAATATTGATTTTAATAAGGAAAATAATATTAAGATGAGACAAAATATATTGTGGTGTTTTTTTTTATTTTGAAATAAATTCAAAGTTACATGAATAGTTGCAAAAACAATACTAGCCCCATACACAGAATTTCATCATACCGTGACCCCCCTTCCACAATAGCTCAATCCACCAACTTTAACATGCTGTCACATCACTATTTCTTTCCCTCCCTATCTGTCATCCATCCTATATTTCTCTGTCTTCTGAACCTATGAGAGTTAGCTGCACACATCCTTGAACATATACTATAATTCATGTATGTATTTCCCATGAACAAGAACATTGTTTTATGTAATTCCATTAAGCACAGCTAAGAAGTATAAGAGATTCAACAATGATACAATGCTTACATTCTATATTTCCTTTTCCTTATGTCTCAACTGTGTCCCTTTGAGCCACCTGTCTTCCACCCTCCAATCCCATCCAAATTCTTCCTTAGCATTCAATTGTCATCTAGTTAGACTGTCTTTTTTTTTCCTTTTTTCAATTGTGGAAACATATATACAGCCTAAATCTTCCCATTCCACCCCCTCCCTAGCCTTCCATTAGTGGGATTAATCACATTTAGAATGATGTTATGCTCTTTCCCACCATCCATTGCTAGAAATTTCCTTTCACCTCAAACAGCAACCCTACACTCCTTTCTTAACTTCCCATTGCCCCTTCCTCCATTTCTCTTAACCCAAACTCTAATTTCATCTCTATGGTTATATTCTCTGATAATTTCTTTGCATTTACTGTGTGACTTAAAATTAACCTCTTAAATCCCTATCAATCTTGTTTTTCTTTGATACCTCCTTCACTTCAGTAGGGCACATAAACTATGTTCCTATACTCCTTCATTCTCCCACCTTTATATAGTTGTCTAATTACATATTTTACATTGAGTTCAAAACCACTGATTTGTCCTTAGAGTTTGTGTATTTTTTTATCATGTAGGAAGTAAATAGTGGAGTTACAGTTCAAAAATTATTGACTTCTATTTGTATTCCATTGTGTTTTGGAGAATGTTCTTTGAGTATATTCAAATTTTTTTAAAATTTCTTGAGGCTTATGTCCCAGCTCATGGTCCCTTCTGGAGAAAGATCTGTAATCACTAGAGAAAAATGAGTGTCCTGGTGATTTGGGATATAAGACTCTATATATGTCTGTTAAAATTCTCTATATCTCTTTCTCCTTTCTTTGTCTCTCTGTTAGTAGGGCTTCCTTTAGAATATGAAGTAGGGCAGGTCTTTTATTGGCAAAGTCTCTCAGCATTTGTTTGTTTGTGAAAAATTTAAGCTCTCCCTCAAATTTGAAGGAGAGTTTTGCTGGATAAAGTATTCTTGGCTGGAAATTTTTCTCTCTCAGAATTCTAAATATGTCATGCCACTGCCTTCTTGCCTCCATAGTGGCCAATGAGTAGTCACTACTTAGTCTTATGCTGTTTCCTTTTTATGTGGTGAATTGTTTTTCTCTTGCTGCTTTCAGAACTTGCTCCTTCTCTTCAGTATTTGACAGTCTGATGAGAATATGTCTTGGGGTGGGTTTATTTGGATTTATTCTATTTGGAGTTCACTGGGCATTTATGCTTTGTGTGTCTATATTGTGTAGGTTTGGGAAGTTTTCCCTAATAATTTCTTTGAATACTCTTTCTAGACCTTTACCCTTCTCTTCCCCTTCTGGGACACCAATGAGTCTTAAGTTTGGACATTTTATTTTATCTATCATATCCCTGAGATCCATTGTGATTTTTTTCAATTTTTTTCTCCATTCTTTCTTTTGTTCTTTCATTTTCTGTTCTGTGGATTTCTAGGACACTGAGATGTTGTTCATCTTCCTCTAGTCTTGTATTGTGAATATCCAGAGTCTTTTTAATTTGGCCAACAGTTTCTTTTATTTCCAGAAGATCTTCTATTTTTTAATTTACTCTTGCAATGTCTTCTTTATGCTCTTCTAGTGTCTTTTTTATGGTGCTTATATCCTGGGCCATGGTCCTCTTGATGTCCTTTAAATCCTTTGCCATGTTTTCATTCATTGATTGTAGTTTTTTAATTAAATTTGTGAGGAATAACATTTCTTCTGAAATCTTGATTTGTGTGTTTGGAGCTGGATTCTCCATATTATCTGGTTTTATCATATGCGTTAAGATTTTCTGTTGTTTTTGGCCTCTTGGCATTTGTTTTGTTTGATAGGGTTCTTTCAAGTTTTATCAAAAAAAGGGATATTGATCTAATTTTTCAGAGATACAGTTTGGTGACATACACTTTCTCTAAGTAATCAGCAGATGGCGCCTGTGAGCCACCTATATCCCTCCAGTCAATTCTCATGTAGTGAGGGGAAATGATTCTTGTGTGTTTAGTTGGAGAGTTCAGCCTGGGCATGCCACTGGAGTTGTCCACCCTGAATGTGGGGTGTGCACACTGGTGGCCACGGAGGAAGGGCAGTATATGTCTCGGAGTGGGTTTATTTGGAATTTTTCTATTTGGAGTTCGCTGAGCATTTATGATTTGTGTATTTATGTTGTTTAGAAGATTTGGGAAGTTTTCCCCAACAATTTCTTTGAATACTCTTCCTAAACCTTTACCCTTTTCTTCCCCTTCTGGGACACCAATGAGTCTTATATTTGGACGTTTCATATTATCTATCATATCCCTGAGGTCCATTTCGATTTTTTCAATTTTTTCCCCATTCTTTCTTTTATGCTTTCATTTTCCATTCTGTCATCTTCGAGGTCACTGATTTGTTGTTCAACTTCCTCTAGTCTTGTACTATGAGTGTCCAGAATCTTTTTAATTTGGTCAACAGTTTCTTTAATTTCCATAAGATCATCCATTTTTTTATTTAGTCTTGCAATGTCTTCTTTATGCTCTTCTAGGGTCTTCTTGATTTCCTTTATCTCCTGTACTATGGTCTCATTGTTCATCTTTAGTTCTTTGAGTAGCTGCTCTAGGTGCTGTGTCTCTTCTGGTCTTTTGATTTGGGTGCTTGGGCTTGGGTTATCCATATCATCTGGTTTTTTCATATGCTTTATAATTTTCTGTTGTTTTTGGCCTCGTGGCATTTGCTGAACTTGATAGGGTTCTTTTAGGATTTGTAGACCAATTGAAATCCTTATCTCTAATTTATCAGATCTACAGCTTCGTAGAGTACACTTTCTCTAACTAACCAGCAGGTGGCGTCCACGAGCCACCTGTTCTCCACAAGCCAGTTCTCCCCTGCTTAGCCTTTTTGGTGAGTGGGGGAGTGAGTCTTGTGGGGTCCAATTGGTGTACCAAGCTTGCGTGTGTAGTTGGTGTTGCCTGCCCTGTATATGGGTCGTGTTTCTGGGCAGTCAGGGGGGGGGGGTGGCTCTAACAATCAAATCTCCCTGGTGATCCTAGAGTTTTAAAGCTGCTGCAATAGTCTAATCCTTCAGTTCAGTCCTGCCACAGTTTGTCTCTGCCACTGACCCAGAAGTCCTTGGTATTGGCGTATGGCTCCTGAGACTTGCAAGTGGGCCCCTCTTCCAGGCCGTGCACCCCAGGTCCTCTGTTGAGGGATGACTGTGCTATGTCACAGGTGAGTGCCATCCCCCCAGGGCAGTTCTGGGCTGCTGGGCTGTGTAGGGAGGCTCCCAGTCTGCTGAAATGATGGCTGTATGGGGCTTTGTTAATTCACACTGCTCTACCTTCCCAACTCTGGGACAATCAGCTGAGGTTGCAGGGAAGGCTAATGTCCACGCCCAGTTTTGTGGTGTGTGCCTGGTATTTGAAGCCCTTCCGTCACACTGGTTTGTCTGGGGCAGTTCTGGGCTATGGGGCTGGCGATGGGCAGGAGTGTTTCCTGTCCACCAGGATGATGGCTGTGGGTGGACACCCCCCTTTTCTTGGGAAGTTGTGGTGTTTAGTGAATTTTCTCAGCCACTGGATTATTGTGTTTTGTCTCAGAGCTCTCCTAGTTCTGCTCTTGACTTGACCTGCCCAAATAGCAAGTCTTTGAAGCTTTCTGTATTGGGCTTCTTAGAGTAATTGTTTTAGAAAAAGAAAAAAGGATTAAAAAAAAACAAAACTAAAAAAAAATAAAAATAAAAAAATAAAAGGGCTCTCCTCAGAGATCTAATGGGTTATTGAAATGCTAAGAGACAAAGCAACCAGGGCCATTAAGGAAAGGTCCACAGGGCAGAGAGATCAGCTTTTCTTCGGGATTTGCATATGCGCTTCAGGGCCCTTCCCCTTTCTATGTTCACCAGAACTCCAAAAATCCTCCGCTTTTATTTTGGAGTTTTTCGTGTTGTTTTTTTTCTATGCCTGTCTCCTCTCTGCTGGGCTGGCTGCTCTCAGATTCTCTGGTGTCTGGTCTCAGTCTATCTATGGTTGGAGTTTGAATCAGTAGAATGAGTTTCCAATAAGGGCTGCCACTGCAGTTCTCCCTTCTCCTTCCCGGAGCTGACAGCCCCTCCTCCCCCAGGACAGAGCTTGGCAGGGAGGGGCGTGGGTCCCCTGACTGCAAAAACTTACAGATTTCGCTGATCTCAGCAGTTCCACGTTTTCATGAGTGTTGTATGAAGTATGCCCAAAGTCAGATTGCTCTGTGGTGTCCAGTCCACGCAGTTCCTGGCTTTCTACCTTCTTTCCTGGAGGAGTAACTAAAACATACAGCTAACCAGTTTGCCATCTTGCCCCGCCTCCTCCACTATGCTCTTTTAAGGGCATCCTGGAAATGCTTATTGGAAACACTGCTTAGAAACATTGATAAATTCAATGTACTTCAGAACATACAAAAATAGTATGCTTTCTGTCAAAGAAAAGAAAAGACATTAAAAACATGATGCAAATCAAGTATCAAGTTAAAGAGATTGTGAAATGATGTCTCTTGGGGATCATGGCAGTTGGCAGCCATAATTTCCTGCTTTGCTCTCATTTCTTTGCTGGGAATGGAGTCTACACATTTGGCTTAGTTCCTGCAATGCTGATTACCACTTTAAATTATTCTCTCCAACTTGATAAGGCCTTGGCCCTGAACAACTCTTGAAGGCCTTGACTCTGATCTCCCTACTCTCTACTCTGAAATTACCCTTTGAAGCATTGGATGCAAAGACCAGCATTGCTGTCATTTATTGAGCTGAGAAAAATATTTTAGCAATTTTCCAGAATGTGCTATATTTTAATTAGTACTCAAAATATCAACAAACCATACTGTTGGAAAGAAAACTACTTTAAAAGTATACCTGATATGAAAAAAATAATTAGCCTTGCAATTAAAATTGTTTTAAGCACATTTCTTGTTTAAGCATAAAGGCACTGTATTTATAATATCAAGTTATTCCAAAATATTTATAGAGAATTTGAATCTATGTTAGAAAATTAAAAAAAATAACTTTATTCTAAAGTGTTCTTTTGTAATAGTCTTTGCTGCCTACAATATGATCTAATTAAACTTTGAACTCCAAATTTTAGGGATGTAATCTTGAATGTGCCCCAAACATTCAAATTTATTATAGCTATCCTACTCCATATGATCATGTAGTATAGACACTATAATAGAAGTAAACATCATACAATGCAGTGATGACTGTGGAGTATAAGCAAGATACTTATCTTAAATTTTATCATTCCATGTATACATAAATGTCACCTTCCTGGAAATTTATAATTTCAGAAATATACCTGGATGGTTTAATATATAATATATATAAAAACATAGTTTTATGTAACAAAAGTATTTATAAATATACACACTACACACATATATACACATCCATACACACATACAGAAAATCTAATTTAATCTTGAATATGCAAATGATTTCATCATTATAATTTTATTAAATCCAAATAGGCCAGTCCACTATACATGAGTTTTTTTGAGTTCATGCAAGTATCATAAACTCCCTCCAAGGAGAAGATGGCTATCTTCATAGATGTTTGGATGAAGTTTTCATAGATGTGCATTACAAAACTCTGATAGTATCAAGGTTTTCTACTCAATTAGAATATTTTGTCTTATCTTTTGTTATTCAATCTTAATTTACTCATTGTAGAATAATAAAATAGAAAAAAGAACAGTTAACCAAAAAAGAAGCAGCAGAATTAGCCTGTTGTCTCACCAGAGGTTTTGCTTACAAATTGCCTGTTTTCTTATAGTAGTTCAAGCATCCTTTTAGTTCATTAATCTCACATTCATTGTACTTTTTAAAATCTCCTCTGAATCTGATGTTATGCATGATTCACAATGTACTATATCTGTGTTTATTTCTTCTCTTTCTCTCAATGTACATTGGTGGACATTGGTGTATTTCAAGAAATTAAATGGATCTATACTCTTCTATTTAAAGAATATTATATTAGATTTATCAATTATATATCAAGTTTTGAAACAGTATCCTAATATCATGGTCTCATTATTTCCTTGCTATTGTTTTCTCAATTTTTCTTGTTATTTTACTATCTTTTCCTCCACATGTGCTGCAACTTTCAATCCAGTTCTTTCAATACTATATCTTCAATTCAATCTTTAAATATTTTTTCCATGTGTGCCTAAACTGTGCTTTTCCCTCTTGTTTTTATAATTTTTGATCTTTAGGTTAGGTTTAGGAAAATAGGGTCTTGATTTTGTGGTTTCTAAATGTCATTATTCATATTATGAAAGTTGGTTTTTAATTTTCATTCCTTTGTTCATTTAACAGACAAGCACAAACTAGAATATTTATAGCATTTAAAAGTTTTATAAAGTTCCAAGTACTAAGAATCACCAGTTCTATTTTTATAGAAGTAGATCCCAGGTTCCTCCCAACCTTCAGCCCTTTTCCCAAATTTTATGACAATTAAGCTTCAGAGTAAAGCAGGCAAGTGTATTTATTAAAAGAAGGGAGAGAGGGAGGAGAGAGAGAGAGAGATTGAGAGATTGGGAGAAGAGAGAGGGGTGTCTTATTAGAGCTAGCCTCTGTTTGGGTTGATGTAAAGGTTTAGTAATGTGATAACACATTTTTAATACAATCAACAGCAAAGAATTCAGTAGTTGAATGTGGTTAAAGGGCAGACTTTTAGGTTTATATGTGTTACTAGAACAAAAACTTAAAAGAGAAACAGGGCAGTACAACACAGTGAACCCTAATGCAAATGATAGGCTATAGTTAATAGTACAATTATAAAATGTTCTTTCATGAATTGCAATTATATACCACTGTAATTTATAGTTTAAATAATAAGGTGGTATGTGGGAACAACTGTACTTTATGCATGATTTTTTTTCTGTAAGCCTACTATTTTTCTAATTAAAAAATGAAAAAAGTAATAGGATTCAGATAAAAATGGTGGAAAAATATTTAAGGGGAAGATTTAAAGAATAAATAGGAGAAAAATAATTACTGCGTATCCACAGCTAAGTGGTCCTATTTTGTGGTTCAGTTTACTCCTTGGATTCTTTTTATATTTCAGGCACTGTGTTGTGTTTACACAGAAAATGCAACTTAATCTTTATAATAATCTTAATAGATAGATGAGGAAGTTGATCTTTAAGGATGTTCATAAATTTGCCTAAATGTAAGGAAGACTCCAATGCCATTGTGTTCTAACCAGGATTGGTTGAAGATGGGAGAATAGACATGGTTGTGGATAACATGTTTCAAGATTTTGGGAATAACTGGAAATATGAGAAAAAATATAAGGATGTAATATCTCACACTTTCTTCTGTCATTTAGGCTCAGCTAGCTTTGCTTGTTATTCCTGTAAGTGTGATACTGATGTGCAATAAACCACATAATAAATATACTGGAGTCTAGGAAATATGTCTACAACTTTTGAATTCCTGACATATAAAGAAAGGATTTCTAGTGGTAAAGAAGCTCAAGTAAAAATTTGATATGAGACATTACTGCATCTAAAATCTCACTATTTCCCTATCACTGTTTTAGAAAGCACCTTATGATTAAATTTCAGACATTTCTTCAGAAGTATTTCTTTGCCTATTATATTCACTGCACAGTGCTCATCTTTATACTTTATACTCTAAGGATGATCCCTTACTGAACAACATACAAGGGTCCCTTAACTCATTAATCCATTGAAGGATTGAGTTTATATAAAAATGCTACCATACATACCATACATACTGTCTTATTTTGCTAGAGCTGCTATAACAAATACCACAGACTGATTGTCTTCAATTTATTTTTGGCAGTTTGGGAGGCTAGCAGTCCAGAAGCAAGTTTTTGGCAGGCTCTACCTTCTCTGAAGTCTGTAGGGTCCTCATGGTGATTCACAGGCATAACTCAGTCCCTGAACCATGTCACACGGCAGTCTGTCCTGTTCTGTCTCTACCTCTGGCTTCTAATTCTCCTGCTCAGTCACCTTGTCTCTGTCTAGTGTCATAGGTTCATTTCTTTACATCTGATACCTATGATATCCATTAGAAAAGGCCTGAGCCTAAAGAGGTCCTGATTCAATAGGTTTTAGCTTCAAGTTACCTCCCACTCAATTAAGATATAGAGACAGGAAATAGTTTAAAAGTATAAAGCACTTATGCTGAAAGAAACAAGTTTACAATGTAAAAATTAATCAATGCATTACCAAGCCTGGGAGACCCCACTCCTCCAGACACAGCTGGATATGAGATTAGAGAGAGCTCCTTTTTGTTTTAGTTACAGAAAGTTTATAGCATCTTGATTTACAGTAATTTTAATTGTTATATTCTATTTTTACATTAAATGATGCTTCATGAACATGAGTGTCTCACTTAAGCATCTCAATCCATGAGTGGTTCAAGATCAAAGGAGGGTATCCACATTATCAGAGACTTAGCCTTGAATGCCTGTAAAACTCTACCAATAATATTTTTACTAATTAAGCTATGATTTCTGTAAGAGCAGTATAATATACTTTTATCTGCATAAGGACTAAAAATTGGAAGAGTTTACTATTACTTGTTTCTAACTTAATCATATAGATTTTTCATTTCATTCTATGAGTATTTAACCATTTCATCATACTGATAAACATATGTTTGATTAGGACTGTATTTAACCTTGCTACATTATTCATGACTCATTTATGGTTAAAGTAACAGCTGCAGCTCCATCCCATTTTCACAGACGACTAAGTGATTACATGTTATATATATGTAAGATGGTTGACAGGGCCTTTCTGCTTTCTTGAAAATATTCAGTTTTTTTTAAACTGTTTAGCTTCTCCTTCAAGTTCTAATATGGGGCTTGAAGGATTTGAATCATCTGCCATAGTATAGTAAGGCCTTTCCACTTTTTATCATTTGGAAACTGTAACTGAGTGTTTTCAGACAAAAGTTCTATTAAATAAGCATCTATAGATGAAGGAATAACTGGTTTTCACTATTAGAACAGAAAACATCAGGTGGTATATGAGAGCAACATGGAGAGAAGGAACAAGTGTTCTCATTAACAGATTTCTTAGTAGAGATATTATGCTATGATAACCACTCCTGCTGATTTATCTCTCCAAATTCTGTATAACTCATTCCATCATTAATTTCATTAATACCGGCCTCTCCTTGTTCTCCAGTGTTCATTCCATAAGGGCTAATCAAGATTGCTCTCTGAAATTCTTGCCCTTTCAGAAAGTGGCCATACCCATGGATAGGTTGTGTTCAATTAAGGTTAGTAGCCCATTTATTCAAAATATGCATATGAATATGTATTATCCATGTGTTCTTTCAGTAGAATTCTCATACCTGGATTAAAATCCAAAGGATATTTATAGTATTTTGTTACTGGCTTATTTAATTCAGAATGATTAAAATGTAAATACCTCATAATTGCTTTGTTCCCCTCTTTGGGAAGTTCCAAAACCAGTCATTATACTATACAGCAAAACATTGTTTAGGATTACAATTATATTTAAATTGTCCACCACACCAAGTGGTATTTCTACAGCAAAGAAAAATCAAAGTTCCATGTGGAGTCAAAATCATTACCACATCCCCAATCCCAGTGAATTGAAGGTTATTGAGATAATTATCCTGGAAGATCTCCATGGTGATGGATACAGGATCTTCTTCCTGGCTGCGTGGGTGTTCTGGCAGATTGGAGTGCTCAGCAGGTGTGGTACCTTTCTCATCAGTAGAAATAGAGTTGTTGCTGGGATATATGTGCTCAGTATTTGAAAGTCATGCTCATTTGCAAAGCCTGGTTGGGTGTTCTTGTATCTCCCAGAGCTCTTACTAGAAGGAATAGGTAATGGCAAGGCAATGTGTACATTATTACAACTTATTAAATGTCTTTTTAACTCTTGAATAGTAATCTGGGTGCTATTTTCTGTTTTTATTGGAAGGGAGCACTCAGAATTTGGATCAGTATCATAAAACAAAAAGTTTCTATCCAGGAACTTTTCTGCACATATTTTATGCATATGCTTCAGACTAAGTTTTTTAGTCTTAGTTACAGTAAAGATAATGTAAAAATGATGTATTACATTCCTAACAGTATGAGGAGTGTACAGAGTTAATAGAGCAGATTGAAGTTTCCACTTACATTCTACACTACTAATGCCTTGTAGTAAGATTTTATGAAGATGCTGTAAAACAGCAGTATTTCCTTGTCTCTCTCCATGGTCACTTACTGTTCCTTCTTTGGAAGCCATGTCAGAATACTGAATATCAATACTATAAGTATTGTAATAATTATTAGGATGACTATGGGCTTAGCATAAGTTAATATATCAATTATTCCACGAAAGATGCCTTTGGTAGCAGTACTCACAAAACTGGCAATTGTTTTAGTGGATGAGGCAGCAGCAGATCAGACATCCTCCAATGCTCCTCCTAATTGCTTGACCCACTCTGGAGCATCCCCATCATGTAAATCCAGTCTGAGAAGGTCAGACTTTATATCTTCCATCTGCTCTTCAATGCTAGCCCATGTATCAGTGACCTTGACTTCAATCTTCTTCAGCTTAGCTAAGATTCCAACGAGGTTTGGTAGCCTCAGTTATATTTTTGTATATGAAAGCTACCCATAACAGCAGTTTGCTCTTTAGCCAAATGATTCCTTAATATCTTTTCAAAGCATGTTTCTGTATCATTGATAGTGACAATTGAAGATCAATTTGGATGTATATTACAGTCTGTAGTATCTGACATAACTACATAACTGCCATTCTTTAAAGGAATAAATTCTAACTAGATGAAATTGCTTTTCCAGTTACTGGACATTTACTTCTGGTTTTATTGCCACAAGTTTGATGTAGATTAATTTCTTCACAAATAAGATAATATCTTTCTTCACATCCTCAAGGCTCTAAATAATATAACTCAGAACATTCTTGACTAAAATATGTATAAGTTTGATGTATCTTTATTAAAGTAATGTGAGTTCCTGTTTTTACTAAATGTCCAGTGTTTAGCACTTGCCAGTTACTATAGAATACTTTGTTAGGTAGAATATTTGATAATAAATCCATATTTCCCAGATGCTTTTAATTGGAGATGTGTAGTTTTTTTTTATATCATGTATATTGCTTCATGCTTTTCACTTATTTGCATGCTATGTTGAGGAATATTAAGACCTTCATTAATCCATGTTCCATTTAATATTCTCCAGTCAATTCTGCCTTCTGTGATGAATATTCTGAAATTTTTTGTATAAGATAGTATCAAAATGGCTGTAGTTAACATTTGTCTATATGCTGAGTGTCCTTGATTTTGGCTTCCATGAGAGTCACCACATGGTCCTTTAATATATGTAATCTATGTAATTTGCCATCTAACAGATGATCATTTAAGCCAGAATGTTTAGATACTGTTTCTATTGAATCAGCTATCATAAGGTTTATTTTCTCAAGTCTTTGAGTGTTATGCTTTTTTATACTCATTTTAAGGGACAAGGATTTACTCTCTATTGTTTACTCTTAATTTGTGTATTAGACATATTGACTTCATTAACTAATCTCCATATCTTATCTTCAATTGGAAGATCTTTAATATTAATAGTATTACTCTCTATTTGAGTTATAAAAAGTTCATTTAATGAGCTAACCACACTCTACATGATGATTATTAGCTTTTGCTATGCATTTCTGATATAGTGATTTTACCTTATATTTAGGCTCTACAATTATTCTTTCCTGTTTACATATTGGTTCAGGGAACATTTTAGATTATGCTAATTATATCCAATCACTTTTAATTTCAGAGACAGTCTATTTTGCATAATAAAGGCAGAATTCACCTGGAGAAAACTGTGATTCATATTGACATTTATCTTTTTAGTCTTGTATATTGTTTGAGTCAGGGAATTGTCTCCAAAATTGACATGTATAAGGATGAATATTCTTAACTTTAATAAAGTTGACACATTCAGGTAGTTTGCTGCTTACATTCTTTTGAAAATATCCACAATCTCCTTCCCATAAGGAATAAGTAGTATATGTGGTATTTAGGAAGTAAATTAACTCTGGATGATTACAAAATTGAGTAATAGTGGGAGATTTCAATAAACTTTCTAAAGGTTCTCTATTAGAAATATTATTCTGTTTCACACTGAAGGCAGGGTACAATCCTTCAATAGGCTAATTTCTTATTTAGAACTTGTTCTTGTTTAGTCTTAGTGTTAGCAACCTGCCATTAACTGTTATACGTATTAGTTGAACAAAAGCCAGGCTGTTTATATGCAACACTGCCCCTAGGCTTACTATATTCAGAAATACATGCATAATTTTGATCAGCAATAGTCCAATTTCTTGGTCTTATTGTTTGCGGTTGAATTAATACTTCCAAGCATTCATTCTGGTGGTATCAGAGATGCCACTAGATGGAGGTGTAAGACCATGATCCTAGATAATTTTAGAAGTCAGCCAAATCCTTTCTGAATTGTATTTTACAAAAGAGCAATGCCTAAATTCTTGAAAACATACCTTTTGTTGCTATTTTTCCTCAGTGTATGGCTGCTCTAAGGTAAAGTAAAAGGCAAGACAATTTCTTGCAATTGGGCAAATTCATTATCAGTTAATGTCTGTGAGTGACATATCTGATTATCTTGTGCCAAACTAGAGATGTGTCTTTCAAGAGGATTTGTGAGCTATCCAGAGTTCTTTTCTTGTGTATAATAGGCTTAGGGAATTA